>NC_056741.1:1115876345-1115906345 GCF_019279795.1 Protopterus annectens
CAAAAATATTTCAAAAGCTCCTTTATAAACACATGAATACCCACAGCCATGACTATGTGGTGAGCAACCTGACTTGTAAGACATTCTGCAAACTTATTGCCTTGTAAAAGTAACCAGCTATGTTTCTAAAAATATAAGTGAATGTCAATTTAAATATTTTTTTATTTGACCAGGAAATTTCAGACTGTGGATCATTCCCACCTACAAAAACTTTGGTATAAGCACATCGACTTTTTTTTAAATAGGAAAACTAATTAAAATGTATTAATTTCTAAGTTTATTCCAATCCAACAATATCTAGAACGAGAACTTTAACTCTGAAGGTTCGATTAAATATCTGAGTTAGGACCATTGCCATTCTTTGTATTTTTCTTTCATCACCCTTACACTTGACTTGTCTTCACTCAGGTTAGTTCTAGATGACAGTTTGGTAAAGGAGTCAGAGAGTTCCCCTGCAAATCCCCAGTCAGAATCACAGGATAGTTGACTGAACTGCAATAACAAATTCAGCATGTATTCATATAAGTCAGACATTATGCTTTTTGCATTGCCCTGGAAACTAGCATAATTCTTCCTATTACTACTGGAAAACGCTAAAAACAATCCCATACCCATAATGGAACAGCAGATATTCTTTGGCTTTACCCCGGCCTGTCCTTTTAAACTCTGCACAGAACTAGCATCTAGTTTTGGCCTGACTCAATTAAAATGCTAAACTGTCACATCTGTCGTCAAATGCACGACGAGCTCTGGCTAAGAACGTTCTCATTCCGAAGCTGAAGTATGATCGCCCATTCATTGCCCTGCAGTGCAGCAGTTTGTCTCTTCCTGTGCAAAAAAAGAGCCATACTACTCTTCAGTACCTTACTGTCTAAAATTATCACTCAGAAGTGCTACCTTCTGCTATATTTGCTTCAGACTTCTAGAGATCAAGCATGCAGTTTACATAACAATGACAAATTACAATGCAGCAGTCATGCACTTTAAGAAGTCTCATTAAACAGGCAATAGGTGAGAAAGCCTTTTCAAAAATTGGGCCAACTTCATAGTACTGTCTTATAGGTTCATAGGTGTATACTAGGCTGATGTCCACTAGGGCTTTTATAAACCTAGCTGTGCAATCCAAATGTGTCCCACAAGTTTTATGTTTTAGATATTTTATGTAGGGGTGATCATTGTGACATGATTTACTGTTTGCCTTTGTTCAGAGGCACGGGTGACCAGACCATTGGTGAATATCGAATTCCCATCCAATGGTCTATGTTATGCTTAAATAGGTTCAGATGGACTTTGTTTCACTTGAATGGGGATGCTATTCCAGAGAATGGGAATTCTCTGGGATATATATCTCTCTCTCCAACATATCTCATCTATGTCACAGGAAGAATTAGGATCTTTAGATATAGTAGTTCTGATGTGCAAAAGGTTTATCAGAGTGAGGTCCAGGGATGCCTCATATGTAAGAGACAGTACAGAGAGAGGGCTTTGAGGTGATCCCCATAGGACATTATGTTTATGCACTGTATTCTTTTTGTAAAGAACCTTTGCAGACATTCCATTTGCTGCGTGTGTCTGATCAGGCACATGCTAAGATGTCATACTCTATGGTGGATCTAATGATGGCAGAGTACAGTGGTGTAATGACTTCCCTGGACTTAGATGCCATGACCTTACTTAGTAGTTGAGTAGCATATGAATATTTCCTTACCACCTTGGAAACATGTTGGTGAAAGATTAGGTGACTGTCTACATGTGTTCCAAGTTCCGTCATTGTGGAGGTGATGTCACCAGTCCAAACCTCCTGTGTCCTGTCAGTGAGACAGCTTGTATAGGAGTTTATGCCTAATTCCATAAGTTTAGCAAAGGGGTATTTTATCAAATGTCTTAGCCAAGTCAAAATAAGCAGTATTCACTGTTTTACCCTCATTCATTGCCTTGTTGACCTGCTCACTGAGGTCCACCAGGTTCAGTAGAATGTGACTATCCTTTGACAAAGTCAAACTAAGATGGATTTGCATACAAGACTAGTCAGACTAATGGGCCTGTAATTTTAGGGATTTGTTGATGGTCTGCCTTTATAAAGAGAGGTGACAGTTACAGTCCTCCATTCTCATGGAACGAAGACTGTTTTTAAAACTGTAGTTAAATACTGACTCCAGTGGCCCTGATGGGCCATATTTTATACCATTCAGGAGGTGCCTTGGTATACTATCAGGGCCTATTGAGGCTGTGTTCTCGGCCTCACCAAGGGTAGCCAAGACTCTTTCTATTTATAGTTAGGAGTTATGTTTGAAAGTATTTCTTGAGAGGTAGCCGGGATGAGCCACTTAATGGAATCAGTGAACCGCAAAGGGCTTTAGAACAAAGCTTGCCAAAAATAATTCCTGTAAATGTTTTAGGGTTAATGGTTAACTTGGTGTGAAAAGGACTACATTAGGTGAAACACTAGACATAACTGCAAATATGTCACTCCAAGTGAATAATTTAACATTTTGCAAATAGTGTACACAAAAGTGAATGTTGCATTGTAAGTACTGTGTATTAAACACAACTACATGAAATGTATTTCATGTACAGTGAATGTGTATATTACTGTAGGCCTGTACAAGACACATGATGATTCGCATACTGTAAATCTTCTAAATTGTTACTTTTATATTTTGAAGTTTTTGTACTGAAATAGCTCTGTGCACTTTCTGTACTAAGTGTCTGGAGCCCTGTGTGTGTGTGTGTTTGTGTGTCTGTGTCATTTTGAGATGTAGCTGCATCATGCTGCAGTTTATCAAGACAAAACCCAGCAGAAACAATGGGAAACCTCTGATCAAACTGCTTAGAATAAATGCATGGGTCCTGTGGGATGAGGGGAGATTAGGTATTTTATACCCCTTTCAAGGAGTCAACAGGTTACAATTGATGGTTTAATTTCAACTTCTTAATCAGATTTAGTGGAACTATCAGCAAGTCATGGAACATCAGGTACAGTTTGGAATCGCTTGCCTGTGATCCATTGTTGAGATTGCAAAACCCAGTAAGTCTTGCTTCCATCTGTTCACATGAGGTGGGGTAGCAAATTCTTACATCACACTGTCTTTGACAAAAGAGAAATTCACAAGAGAGTGTTGCTCACTAGTATAGCAATCTTAAGCCTGGTACCCATTGTATATATGTATGTGTATGTATATAAACTATATTATTGCTCACTGGTATGGCCATTTTTAAGCCTGCTACCCTGTATATGTATGTAGAATGTGTGTGTGTGTAATATATATATATATATATATATATATATATATATATATATATATATATATATATATATATGTGTGTGTATATATGTGTGTGTATATATATATATATATATATATATATATATATATATATATATATATGTGTGTGTGTGTGTGCATATGTATAAACAATGTGTGTGTATTTGTGTGTGTATATGTATATATAATATGTGTGTGTGTGTGTATACTTCTAAATTTCGAAGTTTCAGAATTTTGAAATTCTTATGGTCGAAACCATAAGATCAAAGTTTTGAAACTTCAAACTGTTTAAATGGAGATCGTCGTACAGTGTGGAACTGTATATTTACCATTTTTCTTGAGTTGGTATATTTAATTATCAGGGGGTGTAGGGGGGCTTGCGCCCCTGCAAAAACATTAAAAAAAATATATATATGTATATATATATATATTTTTTTTTTCAAAGTTTCAAAACTTCAATCTTATGGTCTCTGTGATGATAGGAGCTCCTGCCAGGCATGCCAGGAGAAATAAGGCAGTGGATGTGTAACATATGACAGCACAGCTAGCTGAAATTTTGTAAATAACTATGGCATTTGTATATCAAATTGATGTGTACAGATGCTTATGCTGAAAATGTATTTGTGAGGTTTCCTTGTGTTAAAATGTATCAGCAGTGTGCCCTGCTGGAATGAAAAGAAATGTTCATGCATTACTGTAACTGTTTAAATGTACACATTGTAACAGCAAATACCGGAAGTGAAGAGATCAATCTTAATCCACCTGACTTTGCAAAATATCTTGACATTAAATTACTTTGTAGGTTAAGCCATAAAGATGTTATTTCACTGTTTTGAATGGAGACAGAGACATATTCTCTTGGCTAGAGAATAGTTGATAGTAACTGTAGGAAGAGTGAAATGATTTTATGACCCAGCAGTTGTACCACATCTGAGCAAAGATTTATCTGTGTGTATTGCAGCACATATGTGCTAAACTCTGGTAGCTTCTGGTGATGGGGGATGGTGCAGGAAACAGAGTCTGATGGCCAGATGTATGTGATGTCATTTTGTACAGAAATAATGTTTTAAAATTAATGGAGACTGAAGTCTCAGCAGCATTCTGTATTCTGTCTTGAATCTGACAACAAAGACCACTCACACATCTTGCCTTGCTCTATTCAGTAAGTAAGAACAGTAATTATTTTAGTCAGTCAGGTATAGTTATTGACATTAGCTAAGTACTGTGTTTCTGTAACTGTGTGAAACTTTCCACCACTGTTATTTTTAATATTCCCTATGAATGAAATTCTGGTATTTACTGTAAATAGATGTTTAGTATTTTCGTGTTCTTTTATTATTTATTATTAAGTGTATTTAAACTTTTCATTGTGGCTGGTTATTTTTAGAAAATATTTAAGTTTTGGAAGTATTTGCACATATTTATTTAGTAATAACTCTGACTACTCCTGAAAGCCTCGCTGTTTGGTCAACATTATCATTTGTATTAATAGCAACTTCAGTCAGTATAATTGGGTACCCCTTTAAGAGCCTTATAGTAACTGACTGGTGGCAGTAAAACTACCTTATAGTCTGGCAAAGATGGTAGTGCAGGTAATCTGTGCCATCCTTTCCCAAGGGTGGGTGTGTGTGTGTGTGTGTGTGTGTGTGTGTGTGTGTGTGTGTGTGTGTGTGTGTGTGTGAAAACTAAATCTCAGTGTCTGTCAGCTACTTGGGGCAGGGACATGAAGCACTGGTTTTGTAGAGAGGGTGCTGGAGGACTTGGCTTGGATACTCAGCTGAGGACCTAACCCTACAGCTGTACCAGTGGGAGTCTTATTGGGGCCCTGGAGGGAGACAGAGACACCCAGACCCTGGACTGACTGTGTTCCCTATGTGCTCTTAAGGGAAATTGTGCATGATGCAGAGCGGTCTGCATCTGGAAATACTGAGTGTATCCATTTGTATTCCAAGTAAACATCTGTCTTCATTGTCAGCAGTGAGGATTAAGGCTCCTTTATTACTGGCCCAGAGTGGGTACATCACAGTCTTGACCATAAGAAAGTCACCAAATTAAAGGTAGGTTAGTATAATACAAACAAGAATTGCAGTATGAAGTGAAAGAAAGGCAGACTTATGGTATATTTAGAAAGAGAACCTGGGGAGAGAAATATACCCCTAAGAATGGCCTTTAGTTCTGATGCTGCAGATTATATTAGACTTTTGGAATGAAATAGTTACCTGAGGTAGAACCACTGTGTCTGTATGATGGCCTGTAATAAGCAAGGAAGTATTCATGAACACATTTTCTTGTGTTAACTTTACATAGCATAGGCCCAACAGAGTGAGCTGTAATGATCTCCATGTGAATTTTCCTCTTGGGTGAAGAAAGCTGCAAAAACTGTTGTAGTTTCGCATCCATAATATTTGATGTTATGTGTCTTGATTGAAGATGGCTTGCATGTGTTTTGTCAGTCATCAGAATAAACTTGGAATGAATCCTTTGTGGAAAGTATTGTTTCTGCCATTACATTTTGTAACTTGTAAAGAGGAATACTTCAGAGAATTTAATTCTTAGTACCTTGTTTAGTTTTCAAGTTATCTGATTTGAGTCCCTATTGCCAGAGTGGTCAAATTCCAGAAAAAAAAATGACAGATCAATGGGAAATCCATTACTAGATTTATAATGCAAGGAAAGGGGGCATGGATTACATGGAGTACTGTGATTACAGCCCACAAATGGGGAAAAAACACTTTTTATGTGCTTCCACACCCCGGAATTGGAGAGAAATCAACTTTTATACACTTCTCTGTCATTGAGGTGTAGAACAGTTTTTGTTTTTTTGTATGGACAGGTTAAAACTGTTATGCTGCAGACACTCTACTAGAGCAAAAAAATATGACACTACATAACAGTGATGAGAACCTAAAACAACTTTTAAAAGCGTTAAAACTTAACATTGCAGTATACTGTACAGTCTTTTGAATAGCTTGCCAAATTCATTAGGGCATTGAAAAATAACACTATAAAGAAAAAGGGCATCTTTATATGGGGATGGTTACAGTTTACTGGTAGTGGTTTGAAAGGAAAAGTGGGAAGGTCATCCTGTGTAACACTATGTTCAGAAGTTACACTGTGGGGTTACTACTATGGAAAACAGAAAGCAGTAGTCTAGCAGTGGTCACAATCAAAACTGCCTACTAGCAATATTGTGTATTGTTCCTGATAATTCCTTACATTTGTGTTTAAGAAGTTGGAGGCTGTATGTTAATATATGTAAATCTTTGTCAAGTGTGTGTGTGTGTGTGTGTGTGTGTGTGTGTGTATATATATATATATATATATATATATATATATATATATATATATATGAATCTACTTCTGATCAAAAGGATACTTTATTGAATAACAGAGACAGCCGACTTAACTTTAGCGAAAGTGCTCTTGCACTTAAACAAAAACACACTTTCACAAAGAACACTTTATTGGAATACAAAAACAAAAAAAAACTTTCTACAAACATATTTTTGCAGGGGGGGCAAGCCCCACTGCACCCCCCCCCATGTGGGAGGCTGCTCCCCCCACACCTCCCACTGCTTGTATATACTAACTCCAAGATCACAGTACAGTGGGGAAAAGGGTATATTTCCTTATTCCCACTGTACCACCATCTATAACAACAAGTTCTCTCAACATTATAGGTTCCCCTCCCAAAAAAGCTCAACAGCAATTAGAAATGAATGCACCTAGAACCGCCGACCAGTCTTCATTAAAGTGTTCTTCGCGAAAGTGCGTCTTCGTTTATGTGCACTTTCGCTAAAGTGGAATTGGCTGTCTATTATTCAATAAAGTGTCCTTTCGATCAGAAGTAGACCCATATATATATATATATATATATATATCTACACACACACACACACACACACACACACACACACACACACACACAATACATTTACTATTAAAATCTGGAAATGCATTATTTCGTTTAAACATGCTGTTGAAATGAAATAGCAAAAACAAGAACGTTTTTATGCCAACATTTCGGAATATGTTAAAGCTGATTTTGGGTATGTGATGTTTTGGCAAAAGTTACTGTTGAACTGCATTTGCCATCCGGACATCGGTATTATGCATTCACTAAATTTACTTTTGATTTAACAAATGTTTGAAACCATTTATTTGATGTTATGGTACTCAAAGAAGTGCATTTCTGGGTTTTAATAGTAAAAGTATATATGTATATATGTGTGTGTGTGTGTGTGTGTATATAGGTTCATAAGTTATCACTAGGCTACCTGCCCTTGTGGGCCATTTTAAACCTAGTCAGTTGGTCCATCTGAGAATCAAACCCTGCACCTTCTGTCTGTAAGGTAAACACCTTAACCATTATGCCAACCTCCCGATATATGTGTGTGTGTAGATATATATATATATATATATATATATATATATATATATATATATATATATATATATATATATATATATATATATATATATATATATATATATATAGATATATATATATATATATATATATAATATATATATATATATATATAATATATATATATATATATATATATATATATATATATATATATATATATATATATATATATATATATATATATATATATATATATATATATATATATATATATATATATATATACATATATAAAATCTATATATTTGTGTGTGTTGAAGTTTGCATCTTGAAATAGTCACACTTTCACCTTTTTTTTGCAGCTTGGAGAGAAATATGGTGACATCTCCACATTCTATATTGGTCGCTCCCCTGCTGTGATCTTAAATGGGATACATACAATTAAAAATGCATTCGCACACCAACCCATTGAATTTGCAGGAAGACCTAGTATGCCGCTGTTGGAATGGATTATACACGGACTAGGTAATCTGAATGAATCTGTACATTTTGTAAGAGAGTGAAAGAACATCTGTAGGCAATTAAAGTCAAAGACAGCAGTAATGTTTTGTATAGACATTCACAAGTGTGTGGTTCTTTTATTAGTATCATAAATTGTTTATTATGATGTCATTGGTTTAATCAATCAGTTAAATTGTTAGTATTGTGGTAGGATCATATATTCTGAAGAAGTACTGAAGTGGATGAAAGCGCTAAATGAAGTATTATATTTGTGCTTCTTTGTGTGAGTCTTTTGAAGGTGTTTGTCTGTTGTTTGTGAATTTTCATTCTTCATTTTCACCACATTACTATTTAGTTGTTTAGCCTAAAATATGAATTTGGGAACTCATGCAGACAGTAACCTAGCCCTCAAGTCACTGTTTAACTATAGTCTTAAACAGGCTGTGTGCCATGTGACTGGAGGCCTGCAACAGTCATCCCTCTTCTTAAGGGAGGACATTCAACAGTCCCATTAGTCTGACTAGTCTTTTATTTGCAAAACTGTGGAAAGAATTATAGTGGAAATTATCAACAAAAAAATAGGAGACCACCGGACACACTGGATGCATCCCAGTTTGGCTTTGTCAAAGGAAGGTCATGCATATACTGAATCTGGTGGACTTGTTTGAAAAGACCACTAAGGCATTGGATAAGGGGAAGACTGTGCATGCTACCTACCAAGATCTGGTTAAAGCATTTGGCGCAATACCCCACTCAAGCATAGCTAACAAACTTATGGAGCTAGGTATAACTTTTATAACATGCTGGATAGCTAGCTGGCTGACTGATAGTACCCAGGAAGTTAGAATCAGTGAGGCCTCCTCCACAGAGAGATTGGTCTCCAGTGGGGTCCCCTAGTGCACTGTGCTGGGCCCACTCTTTAGCATCTACTTCTTGGATGTCAAAGCCAATGTCAAAAGCCTTTGCTTGACTAAGTTCACAGATGTTTGCAAACTTTGAGCAGTCATTGTATCCCCCAAAGATGAGAACACCCTTCAGGAAAAGCTAATAACAAATGCTCAGTCCTAAAGCTGTGATTTAAATCTTAGTACCAAGAAATGCATTATTGAACCTTTTGGGAAGTCTACCTCACTAGGTAACTATGTTATCAATAATAGTTTCATAGTATAGTACTAGGCTATCTGCCCTGGGGCATTTGTAAGCCTAGCCATAGTGATGTGGCTTTTGCCACCCCATGAAATGGTACAAAAATGTACAGAATAAATCTAGAATACTGTGCCTCTGTCTAGTAGTGACACAGTGAAGGTCCCCTTATATAATAGAATTAGTTTACTGTGCCCCTGTCTAGCAGTGACACAGATGTGACCCCTGGGGTAAACTTACGATCTCCCATCCACTCATCAAGATTTCTCTTGAAGAGAGTCAGTGAGGGGCTCTGCCTAATACGAACTGGGATCCTGTTCCAAAGCATGGGAAGCCTCTGGGTTATGAATCTATCCCTCCAGCATGTCCTATTCATACTTGTGCCGAGGTTTAAGTCTTTAGCTCTCGTGGTCCTGATGGATTTGGATTTTTTGAGGTGGAGCATGTCCATCAGATCCTGATTGGACATGGCCTTGTAAGTCAGGCAGAGATCACCTCTGAGCAGGCGGTATGCTACTGAATAGAGCTGAAGTTTCTTTAGTCTGGCAGAATAAGACATATGTTGGAGACGCTTGATCCTTTTGGTGAGGTACTTTTGTGGTCTCTCCAGCTGTTGCAAGTGCCGGGTGAGGTACATACCAAATGGGGCATTGTACTCAATCATGGGTCTGATGAGGGAGGAATATAGGGGTACAATGACATCCTTGGATCTGGATGTGAAACCCTTCATGATGAGGTGTGCAAGGTAGAATGTTTTTCTAACCACTTTGGCAACGTGGGTGTCAAATGAGAGGTCTCTGTGTACTTGGGTCCCTAGGTCTCTGATTACTTTTTCCGTATTCAGTGGGTTGCTGTCTATGTGATAATTTGTGGGTACTTTGTTTTTTCCAAAAGGGATGACTATACATTTTTTGGCATTTAGTTTAAGGCCGTGACTACGGCACCAGTTGTCCGTTTCAGTGAGGCCTTTTTGTAGGATGTGTGTATCTGCTGGTGTATCGACTATGGCGCCTAGTTTGCAGTCATCTGCGAACTTTGTCAGCCACAGCCCTCCCAGGTTTGCTTTAACATCTGAGAAATAAATGCCGAACAAGAGGGGTCCCAGGACAGATCCCTGTGGGACACCACTTGTGACTGGCTTTGAGTCTGGCATTGCTCCAGCGATTTTAACTTTATGGGTTCTGTCCTTTAGCCAGTTTGCAACCCATCTAGTGACATAAGGGTTTACTTTTAAGCTGTTTAGCTTATCTATGATGCCTCAGTGGGGTATTGTGTCGAAGGCCTTAGCCAAGTCCAGGTATGCTGTATGGACTGCTTTGCCCTCATCAATGGCTCTAGTGACTGTTTTGAAAAAGTCAACCAGGTTTAAAAGGCAGGATCTGCCCTTTACAAAGCCGAACTGGGTGGGGTCAAGCGTCTGTAGGTCCCCTATGTCTCCGTTTATGAGTTCCATAATGATTCTTTCCATAGCTTTGCAGTCCAGGCTAGTCAAGCTTATGGGGCGGTAGTTTCCAGGGTCTGTAGAGGCACCCCCCTTGTGGAGTGGGACCACTGTTGCTGTACGCCAGTGTTCAGGTACATATCCCGAAGTAAGGCTAAGGTTAAATAGTATTTTTATGTGTGGGTTTAGCTCCTCTTGGAGTTCACGTAACACGCACCCTGGGATACCGTCAGGTCCCATTGATGCTGTGTTTTTTGCTTTGTTTAGGGCGGTTCTCACTTGGACATCTGAGATGACAGGGAGATTACATTCAGCTGGGATAAGTATTTCTTCTTTTGGGGGTGAAGGAGGCGAGAAATTTGCATTGAACCTGTCAGCCAGAATGTTAGCAATATCTGTGGGTTCAGTGTATTTTTTGTTGTTGTGAACCAACTCTGAGCATATCTGAGGGTTTCCGCCCAGGTTTCTAACATAGCTGAAGAAGGCTTTGTGGTTATCTTTAGTGTCCTTAGCGATTTTTCTCAAAGTTTGCCTTGGATGTTTTTATGAGAGAATGTAGTTTTCTGCTAATGTTCCACCCTTAAAAGTTTATTCACTAGTCAGGAATTTGGGACCTTATGTAGACATTAACCTAACCTTCGAGCACATGTCCAAGTTAGTAAGAAAATCCTTCTGTGTTACTCAACTTACAAGCAGGGGCATGGCATGTCCAGAGAGATCATCATACCAGATTACTTGGCCCTCATCATACCCATCATAGAGTATAATGCCCCCTTCGATATGTACCTGACCAGACCCATACAGCAACTGGAGTGTCCACAAAGGTTACTTCCAGAAAAAATACAGGGAGTAAACACAATGTCCTGCACTGATCACCTCTAAGCTCAGTCTCTTTACTTGGTATCATACAGACTTCTGAGACATGATTTTTACTTGGTATACAGGGCATCCCTGGACCCTGTTTTGATAAATCTTTTGCACATCTGTAAAACAAACAGAATCAGAACTACTAGATTAAAAGATGTAAATTTTGCTTGCAACATAAACCGGACATGGTGGAGAGACTGATACGTTTCTCAGACAATTCCCATTCTCTGGAACAAGCTTCCCATCCATGTGATGCAGAGTTCCTCTCTATCCCTTTTTTAAGTGCAGCTTGGACCAATGCATTGGTAATAGGAAATTCACCCTGGTCTGTCTTATGTGTCTCTGATGGGTCAAATTTGGGTTGTACGGCTAGGCTTATAAGAGCCCTAGTGGTCATTAGCCTAGTATACACCTATGAATCTATGAAAGGATAAAAACTAGCATTCAGTCAGTATCAAATGAGTGAAAAGAAGTGGGGGAGTCTGTAACTAAAGACTAACTTGATCTTGAAATTGCTCCCCAGATGAAGTGTCTGATTAGTGGTACAGGCACTGGAGGGAATTATGCTGGGGGGGGGGGGGCAGCCTAAGGTCACTACATTAAGGCGTATTAAAGTCAGGTGATCTCTGTACTGAATAAGAAATGAGCTGCTTAGTTGGGAGGTTGCACAGGCACCTTCCAGGACAGTGATTTGTGGAGCTGGCAAAGCTGTAGCGAGGGGGTAAGAGTCCACGCACACTCCCCAGTGGCAGTATGATGCTGTAGGAGTATCCTTCATCTCCTTACCAGTCCTAGATGTGGGTTAGTTTGAGCCCAGGGCAGGCTAAAGCAGGTGCAGTACATACAGGGTAACACAGAGAGATGAGCTGATGCTAGGTGATCAGCTGTAGGAAGGAAAAATTCAATTTTGACACCATAGAAAAATATCTTATCATGAATAGACAGAGAAATTAATTAATCTGACATATCCATACAGCTCATTGAAAATAGATCTGTAGATCAAGCAGACACGAAATGTAAAGATCAGCTTACCTAGTGTAGCTGTAACAAGTACTGCTTTAAATATACTTTGACTATCTGTTATCACCAGTTTCAAAAACGCTGCACCATTTTTTTCTTACCATGGCCTTATAGCCTGAAATGTAAACTTTTGCATGTACTAAGATAGGATTGTGTAGTCTTGAATGTAGTGAATGACTGGGTCTGAAAGCAGATTTGCAAATGTATGCAGACTATAATGTGAAAATCAATAGCTTGTAACAAGGAAGCCTACTACAGGCGCACAAGCATGAACATTTTCATAAGACTCTAGAATCGTAGTTCTGTATTAGAGAAAATGTAAAATTATCAATGCTTAAGGGTAAAATTACACCTGTTTGATTCAAATTACCTTAGAATACATCATTGTAAACACTTGCTATTTGGAATATTGGTCTTAATTTTGATTAAAGTAAAAGGTTTTTAATGTTTACAAACTCATGATGTGTGCATTGGGTGTTTTCCATTAAATACATTTCATAATAATGTTCTCCAGACTCTCTACAATGCTACATTAATGCCCAACATCTCGGGGGGGGGGGGGTGTAAGTGGTGGCTGTTACTTTCAGAAAAATAATGCTCTGTACTCCTATTTTCTCCTTTTAGGAATTGTGATGGCTCCATATGGCATCTCCTGGAAACAGCAAAGAAAGTTTGCACTGACATCCCTTAGAAACTTTGGTGTGGGAAAAAAGTCTATGGAGGAACGGATTTCTGAGGAGGCAGTTTTCCTAATTCATGGTATTAGAGATGAAGCAGGTAGAGTTGAGATTCTCACATTTTCAATAATATTTTATTATGAGTAGATGTAGGTTACTCCCTTCTTAATTTTTATTTACCATTTGTTGACCAGGGTAGAGGACGGATCCATGTGGATCATTTTCAGGCTGAGTCCAGAAAAGTAATTACAAAATTGATAGTAAGCTGTTTTACAGTACAGATGAAGAGAAAAAATACAGTATTAAGCATGGAAGAACATTATGATAACACTGTAGAGGTCTAAAATACTTGACTAGTTTTGCCTCTCTTAGTTCATTTTGGCCCATTCTTCTCTCCTTAACCATCCTTGGTCGGGTAGATTTCTGAGTGAAGTATTACTGCACTATGATGCTTCACTGCTCACTTACAAGAAACTTTATTAATTATGGTTGTCTTTGTTGTGTTGCAGAATGCCAAAATCGTGAATATCGTGTTTCTTACATTCTAGTGTAACTTCATTTATATGGTCATGTTTTATTTCAATTTGTTTTCTGGGGTAGAGGACTGGTCTAGGTGAACTTTTCCAGGCCAATACAGGGGATATAAAACATTTAAATCAAGATCATGATAAATCAAGAAACTTTTTCATAAAACAGTTTTCCAAAATTTCTTCTTAAAGAAATGAGGAAATTTTATGCCTCTATATACTCACAAATAATTTAGTGTGAAAAGATAAATTCAGCCTCTGTATCAGAATATAAAGGATTATTCATTTTAATATTAAGACGGGCCAAAAAAGTAGCTCCAGAGATATTTGATATTTGAAGAGAAATACAGACAAAGGCACCCAGATATGGAAATTTCACAATATAAAAAAATATGATTACAAAGGGGGAATGTAGAACAGAAGATTAGTAAAGCAGAAGTTAAACAAATAGAAGCTGAAGTTATGGAATACATAACAACGTGAAGTATTTACTGTAGAAAGTCTGACAGGTTATATCACAACATAATGGAGCAATGAGTCCCCAAAGTAAAGAGAAATAGGTGGAGCAGGAGACATCTGAAGAAATATGAACATGGGAAAGAAAGAGATTTAAAGTAATATGGTGTAGTAATTATGCAAAGAAGAAAGCAAAATTAATCAATACAAAAAAAGCAGCACCAAAGATATTTGAAGAGAAATACAGGCAAAAGCATTCAGATATGGAAAATTTTACAACACAAAAAATAAGAAAACCGGGGGGTGGGGGCAATAGAAAAGATGATTAATAATGGAGAAGTTAAAGAAATAGAAACTGAAGTTGTAGATTACCTGAGAAGTGAAAGATTTAGTGTAGAAAATTCAGCTGTGATAATGTTACAGCGTGATGGAACAATGAGTCCCCAAATTAAGGAGAAGCAGGTGAAACGGGAAGCATCTGATCAGTTGCCAAATGAAGATACTCTGGAGCATTCAGTGGGAAGCCAGTGCAGAAGTTTACTTTGGAGTTGCAAAGCAAGGGAAGGAGCAGGAAATAGTGCAACTCTAATGTAGTCGGTGTTGTGGAGTGATTGGCCAGTGAGTTTCTGTATGAAAGCAAAAGATGATGCAGAATGCAGCTGAAGAGAATGCATCACATTTGCTTTTCCTGTTCCAACTTACAGTTGTGGGGTGATTGACTGACCCCAAAAAGTATCAGATCAGTTGAACAGGAAAACAAGATTCATGCTTATCAAATGTTATAAAAAATAAAATCAGTGTATACCAAGATTATGTATCCCTCTTTTTGAAGGAGGTGTAGGCCTCCTCAGAAATTATTACGTGTATAGATCTGCAGTTGTAGGACTGCTTACATGTCTGTTGACCTCATCAGATTCCATCATGATGAAAGTTTTGAAACATGAAGAGAACAAATCCAAGATGGCTTCCTTGCTCAGTTTAGCATAAGTGTATCTGTGTAAAGCGGGACTGGAAACCATACCCGAAGAAGACAAAAATCGGGCAGCAACTAAATGTGCTAAAAAACAAAAGAAAATTTAAGGAGAAGGATCAGATGAGAAGACGAGACTGTGGAAATACATAAATATAGTTTCAAGTACAGACAACAACTCCTAGAACAAATTCATGCTGGTGGAGCAATGGTGCAGTGGTTAATGTTGTCACCTCATAGCAAGAGGTTCTCTGGTTCAATTTTTTGCTGGGGTGCCTTCTTTGTGGAGTCTGCATGTCCTCCCTGCATTCGCATGGGTTTCCTCCGGGTACTCCGGTTTCCTCCCATATTCCCAAGACATGCAGCTGGAGCATTTCTCTCCAGGCCACTGCTGAAAATAGGCTTTATCCTAGTCGGACTTTTCCGGTCAACAAATGTTAAATAAATAACTTGTTAAATGTCAGTTAGGATCTGATGCAGCTAAGCAAAGGTGAATTTAAACCAAAAGATGAAAGATTAATATTAGTGGCCCAGGATAGTGGACTATGTACACATTGGTTTACCAAGTCCATTGAACATGTGGGAGAAACGGACAAATGCAAGCTCTGTAAAGCAAAACTGGAAACAGTTGTACGTCTAGATCCTGGGTATGATACACTAATGGCAGAGGGCCTGTATTGTGAAAGGCATAATAATGTGGCAAGACTGCTGTATTGGAGATTGTGGAAACATTACAATATTGCAGTAGCTGAGAAGCATTGGAGACATGACAAAACACCAAACCAATGCACAGAAGGACGGTCAGTGCCAAAAAGTACAAGCTGAAGACTCGTCACCAACCGAAAAAAAACAATAAGGCACTGTAGAGGTAGTAACAGATTCCAAGTATGCCCAGGTTAAAATAAAATTTTAATTAAATAATCAAAATAACACACTAACTTTAAACCAGCAAAACAAACAACTATTGCCACAAAACACTTAACAGGATCACCAAGTTTTTCGTCCTGGCTTAGGACTTCTTCAGACATACTAAATCATTGTCCACTGCCCCTGTATTTATATTTGTTCCTGCTAAATAATTAAACCAAATTATCCAATTTAAAAACTAATTACATCATTATTGATAAATTATCTTCTTGCACAAAATGAAACTATTTTATAATGTGAAATCCTTAAAAACTCTTCTACACTTAATAAAAGTTCAGAGTATGTTCAACATCTGTATAGTACCAACATTTCATTTACAAATGGACCATTATTATTTAAATAATTGTGTTATAAGTATGAAAGTACTGTGGAGGAGAAATAAAAAAACTAACAGATGTTACGTTTATTTATTTTATTTTTTATTTAACATTTGTTAACCGGGAAAGTCTGACTTAGAATTAAGCCAATTTTCATTGGAGGCCCAGGGAGAAATTCTCCAGACGCATGTTTTTTGTAACATGGGTGGAAACCAGAGCACCCAGAGAAAACCCACACGAACGGAGGGAGGACATGCATACACCACACAGAAGGCACTCCAGCTGAGCATCGAACCAAAGAACCTCTTGCTGTGAGGCGACAGCGCTACTGCTGCATCACTGTGCCATCCAAGTTGAAAGAATTTTTAAGTTATATTGATAACACTACAGAGTTCCTTAGTTTCACCTATAATATTAGCAAAGAATCGGTTCACTTTTTGGATGTGGCTATATATAAAGCCCCTAGAATTTAATTCCACAGTTTATAAGAAAAATACTTTTTCCAGTTCATATTTATATTTCACCAGCGCACAACCTACAAACAAAAAAGAAGTATTCTGAAGGGAGAATTCATCAGGATATCAAGGATGACCTCGGATGAAGTGGACTTTACGAATGAATGTGAGAATTTGAAAAGTATGTTTTTAGAGAGAAAATATCTTAGAAGACTAATTGACGCAGTTTTAAATGGAGGAAAAGAAGGGAGGGAGGAAGGAGAGCTATAGTCCCCTGTGGGGTAAAGGAAACATTATTTTGAAGTATAGCAACTTAAACAAGGACATTAATGGTATTAACAATAAAATGGTTGAAAATTCAAGGACACAGACAGGTGCATTTGTTATGGAATTTAGTGGGGATGCTATGGTTATTAAAAATTTCCAAAAATTGGAACATGCTTGCAAGTTTTTCAGATTTGGAGGGAATATTTAAACAACCATTAAAATTCATTTATAGGAAGAGTAGTAGTATTAAAAAAATATTTTGAGACTGATCAACATAAAAGAATGGAGGATCCATGAAGAAGAAAATGTACATATAAATGTGAAAAATGTTCC
Source organism: Protopterus annectens (assembly GCF_019279795.1). Lineage (NCBI taxonomy): Eukaryota > Metazoa > Chordata > Ceratodontiformes > Protopteridae > Protopterus > Protopterus annectens. The sequence goes on from NC_056741.1 coordinate 1,115,893,885, forward strand.
CAGTGCCCACATATCAGTAACACCAAGTATATACGTACAAAGTAGAGACAGATATGTACAGGCTAAAAGATATACAAATTTTGATAGCATGGGAGTTGTGTATTTAGTGCAAAGTTAAAAGTGTTTAGTGTTCGATGTGGGGGAAAACAGAACAGGCCCTAAAAGGTAGAATCTATGAACATTTATATGACATTCAAAAGAAAGACATCGCAAATGCATTATACAAGCGCATACTGTAAATTGTAAAGATGACATCTTCACATTTTCTGTTTTGGAAGATATTCCACAAGATGCTTGAGGGGGACAATGCAAGACTAAAATTGAATACTTGGAAATAAACTGACAACTTATTTTAGAAACCAGTAAATTCCCAGGATTTAATGAAAATATCTCAGTGGTTCCAGTTCTAAGACTCAGGTCTGCTAGGTTATAATTATCTTAAGGGCAGTTTTTAATTTTTAGTTTTTTAGTATTTATTAGCTTTAGGATTCTAATTATTTATTCCAGTAGATGGATATTTATATTGTTATTGTTTTTATAGTTTTTATGAACAATTTGTAGATTTAACTGTACCCTTTGATTAGCAAGATTTGTTAAATGTGTGCTATAACATGTTTTTACAGGATAGGTTTTATTAACACATTTTTATTAGTTATTTTTACTTTTGCATTACAAGATTAGGACATTAGAGGGCAACAACAGAAAAGTAGTTTTTTATTTCTCCTCCACAGTACTTTCATAGTTAAAACTATTATTTAAATAATAATGGTCCATTTATAAATGAAATGTTGGTACTGTACGTATGTTGAACATAATTTGAACTTTTATTAAGTGTAGAAGAGTTTTTAAGGATTTCACATTATACAATAGTAGTTTTATTTTGTGGAGGAAGATAACTGAGTAATAATAATGTAATTAGTTTTTAAACTGGATAATTTGGTTTAATTATTTAGTAGGAACAAGTGTAAATACAGGGGAGGTGGATAATGATTTAGTATGTCTGAAGACATACTTCATAAGCATAAGCCAGGATGAAAAATGTGGTGATCCTGTTAAGTGTTTTATGGTGATACATGGTTTGCTTGTTTAAAGTTTGTGTGTTATTTTGATTATTTCATTAAAATATTATTTTAATCTGGCCATACTTGGAATCTGTTACTACCTATAGACAGTGCCTTATTGTTTTGTTTCCATTGGAAAAATGAGCTATAAAGCATTATAGGGAATGATAGAGTTTATATCACATTGGATCACCCATTACCAACAGTTCACAAACTAGATGCAAGAAAACCAGTTATAGTAGTCCATGAAAAGACAACAAGTAGCATTGATCATTGAAATTGTTACACCCAGTGATTTCAGTGTCTTGTCTTGTGTACAGATAGACAAAAAGTCCTAAAATGTCAGGATTTTCAGGCAGAAATGAGCACATGTGGATGAAGGATACCCAGACAGTTCCAGTAGTAGGAGGAGCAATGGGTCTTGTAAAAAGAATTTACAGCCTTATTCAGACATGCTACAGATACATGTATCTCTCAAAGAATTGGAGGAGTCATTCAGGGCACATTGCGGGTGCTGCAAAGAACACTTTTGGGCAACATCAGACTGAAACAATCCTGATTTCACAAACGTTAATCTTACTTTGATATAGGAATGTGGTCCATTCTTGTTATGGTTTTAGAAACCCAAAAGACTTGGAGAAATAATAAAAAAGACCTTTTTTAATAAAAAAAACTGTACTGGAAATTAAAACAGGACAGACAAGTATTTTTTAGCTTTTTAGATAGATGTTTTCAAGTTTCTGTTATCACATTTTGAGAGGGAAAGTCTTAAGAAGAAATTCATGGAAGAGGGCTAATTCATATGAAAGAAATGGCAGCTGGAAAATGCTCCTGTAGCTGTTAAAGCTTCCCTTCTCTTCCCAAGATATACAGAGGAAGTTTTGTGTGAATGAGGTGTCAGTAGAGCTTTAGTGTCCTCATGAGTTAACAAAGCATTGCTGCGTATAATGAGCTCTCACACCTAGAGAATTGAGGACTTTCACAGCTGCTGACATGTATAGATTTCTTTCCTGGACAACTTTCAAATTAGCCAAAATTCTGAGAATGCAGTTTTCCAACCGACCTGTAAGTAAATGTAAATGTTAAAATAAAAAAAGTTATTCTGCACGCACTCATTATAGTAGTGATATTGATATGTAAGCCAGATATAATGCTGATTTTTATATTGAACAAGTAGTGTTGTTGTCTTTCGGTTTTTCCCGGTTGGGGGTTGCCACAGCGGAACTCCGGTTCACTAATGGTTGGCAGTAGATTTTCATGGTGCCAAGTTGCCAGCTCGATGCCCAGCCTTCAACGTATGTCTTTCTGAATGCCACTCAACCCGCGGGGAGGACATGCAGACTCCACACAGAAGGCACTCCCCGCACACTAGCTGAGAATCGAATGGGAGAACCTCTTGCTGTGAGGCAACAACGCTACCGCTGCACCACCGCGGATTATATTGAAGAAGTAGTAAGGTAATACATATAATTTTTATTATATTTCTAACCATAGCAGATAGACCATAACTATCAGTGTGACATGTTCATGCAGATATGCTCTTCATTAGTGATTTGAAAAGCAGTTTTGTGGATATTGTTCCAATTTAAACAGTTTGTGTGTCTGCAAGGGTTTGCAGTAACACTGTTAATTAAACAACCAGGTGTATTGTCAGGTCCCATGGACAACTGTTTTTGGTTTCAGTTATCATTTTCAGTAAATTATCTCTAGAGATAATTAGTGGCATATAAATGTTTTAGATATTACATGGCTTTAAACAGAAGTCTTATGGGTTAAGTTAGCACTAGATTTGTTGGCAAGGATTTTGTCTGTCTCAGTTGGGTCATTTCTTTCCACATTTGTTTGGCTGCTTGCACAACATCCCATTTCAGCCAATTTCCCAAGTGTCTTATCTTGTCATACCCTCACAAAAACTGCTCAAAGTCACTTGATGGGGTATAATTCCAATTTAACAGCATTTGTATTTGCTTCCTGCAGTTTTATCATGTTCTGATTTGGTAGCACATGTCTGCAAAAGGGTTATTTACTCCTTAGCATTTTTCCATTTATAGCCAATTATAGCCAATTATATTTGAGTATTGTATGTCTCGGGCTAATGGCTCTAAAGACAAAGAAAATACTAGTGGTGAAAATGGTCATCTATACGTAGTTCAGCTTTGACTAAATGCTGTGGATAGCTTATTTCCAGTTCACCCTAGCTTGAGTTCCTTTGTAGATGTTAAATATTAATATTGCCTATATTTGTGGAAACCCAGATGCCTCAAAAGATCCCTTCATAAATTCCAAACTCACTCTCTAAGTGCTTTTTAGCATCTAAACCTATTAACATTTAATATATTTGTATTGACCCTTGCATCCTTTTGAATAATAATGGTTCTGTAAACCATTTTGTTCTCGTGGGAGGATCAGTTTATTCTACTTAACTCTGACTTTCTTTCCTTTCTTAATGATTTCCTTCAGTTCTTTGTTAGTGCCCACAGCTTTTTCTCTGTTTGATAGAAATGTACCCGACTAAAGGGATAAAAAAAAAAAAACATTTTCACTGCTTGTATCTTGTAATAAATATACATAAATAAGAGATTCCAACTTCTCACATTTTGTATTTTTGTTTAGTGTTTTCCTACATATCTTTAGCTGCCATAACTGAAGACATTTTAATCCATACTCCAAAATACTTCTTATGTCCCCATGAACCAAGTCATAAGTGGTTACATAATTTAAGGCTGTTTTATCTTTTTAATTTTATATGCTGAAAATGCTTTGAAACTGTAAGTGTTCCACAGCACTGTGATGTCCTATACTGGATTTATCAAGTATAAAATAATATTGTCTGTAAATAAAGCCAACTTGTATTGATTACCATACCAATTATATCATCAAATTTATGAGTCCTGTATTTTCTTTGCCAATGACTATAAATATAGAGGGGAAAGAAGACACTCCTGCTATGTACCTCTGTTCAAACACAGCTTATTGGAAAGTAACTCTCCCACTTTAATTCTTGCCTCTGATCCTTCATATAGCTTTCTAATTAGCCTTTATTATTGTTTTAGGGAATGCAGATATTTCCATTGCCCTAGTCATAAAATCCCAGCTTATTCTGTTGAGTGCTTTCTCTGCATCAAGAGCTACCAACAGCTGTATTTTCTTGCATCCTGCTTTCCTCTGAATCATCGCTGTGCTACTAATATTGTCAGATATTTGCCACCCTCCACAAAATCACATTGATCCATTTCTATTAATTTTGGCAACACCTTTGCCATTCTTTTAACTAGTATAGACATAAACTTTGTAATCATGGCTTAAAAGTGAATGAGTCAATATGAGGATAGGTCATATGGGTCTTTACTTTCCATGGATAATACAGCCACCACAGCTTTCTTCCAAGGTGTTGGTGCTTCCCTTCCTTTTAAAATACTATTAAACAAAATAATCTTCCAGGTCTTTAGCTCTTTCTTCCCTCCTAACTTTCAGAGGAATGCCATCTATTCCTGGATACTTCACTGCAGATTGATTATACATAATCATTATTTTTCTCTTCTGTCCTCCTATCTTAACTAGTTGTTTAGCTTCATCTTCCTCTTATTTTGACGTAATTAAGTCTTCCATAAGTATTTCCATTTGTTCTCTTTCTTGGTTTTCTCATTCTCCTGTTTTATACATATTTTCATAAAATTTTCAAAATATCTTTAATACCTCTAAAGGATCTCTGGTTACTTTTTCTTGTCCTAGGCTCCCTACGTTTGGCAACAACCCTTTCTGCTTTTGGTTACCCAAGTTGCTGCGCTGAAAGTTTTTGTGTTTTGGGAGTCATCAAAAAATAGTTGCTTAAAAGGAATCTTTCTAAACTCATTCATATTATCCAAATACTACTTTATTTTCTTTTTTGCACTCTGCAATCGGTCCTCCTCTTCTGTGAGATTCCCCTTATTCTGCAATAATTTAACTTTTGTCAGCCCCTCTAAACTCCTGTTACTTCTTGACCAAGTATTCTCTTATTTCTACCCTATCTATGTTTTATCCAACTCACTAGTTCTTCCTAAATAAGAAATTTCTAACTTCCCTAATAGCTCTTGAATAATTTCCACTACCCAGTCCTTAAATTCCTCTCTCTTTAACAAGAACAGGTGGGTAGAAAAGCACCAGTGTCTTTTTTTTTTTTGTTTGTTTTTTTGTTTTTTTTTTACTTCAATACCCTGCATTTTTATCTTGGTTTTATTGGTACGTAATCTGAAATAGTTACTGGATGATGATTGAAGCTTTCAATTAAATGTATATCTTCCTATGAAAAATAATTGCTATCTAGTCTAGCCCAGTTATTGTACCTTGAGGAGTAAGTCGTACATTCTCTGAAGTCCTTCTACTGAATTCACATTTTCCATAGCAAATATTTTCATATTTTTTTTCAGAAACCCACCCTTTTGTTATATTTTCCCTTATAGGTCCCCTTGATACCTCGTCATTATTGCAAATAAAGTTCAAGTCTTTACCTATAAGTAATATTCCCTGCTGAAAACTGATCTATTTCTCTAATTTTTTCTGAACCTCCATTGTAGCAGTTTTTATTGGAATATAAATATATACCACATTAACCCCTTTTCCTTGCCAGTAGCCCCTAACTATCACAAATCTACCATTGTCTTTTTTTCCTCCTCTTTCTCTGTTGGAGCCCCTCTAGCAATCAGTATTATTACTTTATCCCTAATGTTCTACTGAATATCCATCCTGAAATCATTTCTTTGTCAAGTTCATGTTCATTTCTTTCCAATTGTATCTCCTGTAGCATTGCTATTTGCACTCCGCATTTCTTAATCATAGGAAGTTACTAGGCTATTGGCCCTGATGCCCTTATAAGCCTAGCTAAGAATTTAGCCCATGTTCCAACATGTGAGCACCCTATGCCACTGTCCAGCAAGGGCACAGGTGGAATCCCAGGGGTGTATTTTCTGTTCCCCATCCCATTTTCCAGGTTGCGCTTAAAAGGGTTTAATGAGGTACTCTGCTTTATGTGGTGAGGGAGTCTATTCCACAAAAGGGGAAATCTCTGGGACATAAATCTGTCCCGCCAATGAGTTCTATTGATGTCACAGACCAGGTTGAGGTCGCACGTGTGGCTTACTCAAGTGGATTTTGACTTGCGGATATGCAGCAGTCCCATCAGGGCGGGGTCTAAGATTGCTTTGTATGCCAGGCAGATGTCACCTCTGAGGAGTCTGTAGGAGACTGAATAGAGGGACAGGACTTTTAGCCTATCTGTGTAGGGTAGATGTTTGAGGGCTTGGATTCTCCGGGTGAGAAACCTCTGTGGTCTCTCCAGCTGCTGTATGTGCTTTGTGAGGTACATGCTGAAAGGGGCATTGTACTCAATAATGGGTCTTATAAGGGAAGAATACAGGGATGTTATGACCATCTTGTCCCTGGATGAGATGCCCTTACTAATGAGGTGGGCCATGTAGAAAGCTTTCCATACAACAGAGGCAATGTGGTGGTCAAAAGTCAGTTTGCTATCAACCTGGGTGCCCAAGTCCCTCACAACTGATTGCGTGCTTAGTACCTTATTATCAATGTGATAATTTGTGGGGACAGCACTCTTCCCCGAAAGGGATGATGATGCATTTTTTGGCATTCAGTTTGAGACCATATTTCTGGCACCAGTCATTTTTTGGTTGAGACCCTTTTGAAGGATGTCCACATCACTAGAGGAATTGATGACAGCACCCAGCTTGCAGTCATCTGCAAACTTGGTCAGCCATAGCCCACTAGATTTGGCCTGCACCTCCGAGAAGTATATCCCAAACAGCAGAGGCCCCAAGACCGATCCCTGGGGTACACCACTTGCTATGGGTCTACTACTTGAGGTGGCTTCTCCTATTTTGACTGGGTGGGTTCTATCAGTGATTCAGTTTGCTACCCATGTGGTAACATATGGATTGATGCCTAGTTGAGAGAGTTTATCTAGTATACCTGAGTGGGGAATAGTATCAAAGGCTTTGGCCAGGTCAAGGTAGGCAGTGTGCACCATCTTCCCCTAGTCTATGGCCTTGGTGACTGTCTCAAAGAAGTCGACCAAATTTAACAGGTATGACCTCCCCTTGAGAAAACCAAACTGTATGGGATCAAGTGTCTGGAGGTTGCCAGTGTCCTTAATAAGGTTCATGATCAGGCTAGATGTTCTTCATGTTTCACTGTTGCAGTCATCACATTTGGGTTATCTGCCTGCAGATAGCCCTCAGCCAGCCTGAATACCAGAGCCTTGGGATTTCTGCATCGGATGCTATCACTTCTTCCATGATGTCAGGTCATCAGGGGTATAAAACATGCAGCCGATACCATTTCATCAGTCTTTCTTTCCGTGCAGTGCCCGCGGCCACCTCCAGAAATTTTCATTTTTCGAGTTTCAGACCTGAAGTTTTCTAAAATATAAGTACCTCATTGGGGATCCTTTTTTCTTGCTCTAACCAATGTCAGAAAAAATTAATAATTGTCTTGCCCGTGGAAAGCAAATACCTCGCAGAGATTTTCATTCTTACTGCATCACCTGTTTAGGCCCAGACCACGATGTCCCTCACTGTCGGTTTTGTGCCTTGTTCAATGCCCAAACTATTCATCGTTGGGCTAGTTTTGTCACTAAATTCTTTCGCTCTCGATCTCTGTATTCCAAAATGGCTTCGATAAGCCATCTGACTACCAATCTTCCGAAAAAACATAAGGATAAAGACAGAGACAGACCACATAGGTCCAAAACTGCTGATGACACTATCATTAAGCTAGTCGCCAGTCCGCCAGTACTCAGTGAGGTACTTTTGCAGCCCCTGATACCCACTTTTACAGATTCTCAGGCCTCTACTGAGACCCATTCGGAGTCTGGTATGCCAAGAGATGCTTCTTCGACTTTGGAACCTGCAGATGTCTCTACCTTGGATGGGTCCAGAGCCACTGTGCAGGCACCGGCTTTTGAGGGTGTATTCAGGCCTTCCAATTTTCATATTAAACCGATGACTCCATTTCAAACTAAAAATACTGAATTTCTCAGGCCTAAATTCGCACTACGCCTAGGAAACCGACGACCAAAGTGCACTCTCAGGCCCACATGCCACAAAAACAAATGCTTAGAATGGCTGAAGACCTTATTACTTTAATTAGGGGAAGTCAGCCTTCCCCATCAAAAAGACCAAGAACAGATTTTCCTTCTGATTCTTCTGATCAAGAGTCTGATAACTCTGACCCTTCTGATTACCTGAACATACCCTTATCTACCTATGAGGATTTGGATGCAGAGGATTCCATTCCCTCTGCTTCCACACCAGAAGAGTTTTCTTTTGTTGAAACCCTGCATACCCTTGGAGAGCATTTCTGCTGGGAGAGCCAGGACTACTCTCAGTCCAAAAAGAGACTCAGGGAATTTTTAAACTTGCCTCAGCACAGGCCTCTAGCTATCCCTCCAGTTCTGGAAATTGTAGATGTATTCCTGGAATCCAGCTTTACCCGTGATACATTGCCTCTGGCTCCCAGGAAACCTGACAGGTACTATAGAATACCTGTCTCCTACAAATTCCTCTTTAAAAATCCTGCTGCGGATCCAGAGACCATTTCCCAGGGACCTAAAGGCATTAAGGCTATAATGGCCAAAAATCCTACCCCTTCGGACAGGAATTCCAGGGCTTTAGACAGATGGGGTAAGAAGGTATACACCTCTGCTACTCTTGCCATAAGGGCTTTAAATTGCCAGTTTCATATGTTAAAGTATCCGCAACATATTATGGAACTAATTAAACAGAAAATTATGTTGATTCCTAATTGTGCAGAACATAAAGATCTACAAGAGTTAATACAATCTGCTAACCAAGTTGGTAAACATACTTTGCAATGTGGTTTTGATGCCTTAGAAGCATCTTGTAGGGCTGCTGTCACTGGGTCTGTTCTTGACATGCTTGGCTTAAACAAAACTTATCAGACCATGTCAAAACAAAATTACTAGATGCACCATTAAACCAAGAGTGTCTGTTTGGCAGTAAAGCAGAAGAAGTCCTCAAAAGGAAGGAGGAAAAAGCTAAATCTATGCAAACTGTTAAAGATTTCTTACAAATTCAGCCACCTAGATTCAGTAGGTATTGGCCTTCAAACAACTGGTCTTTTCCAGGCCCTCCCAGACCTTCTCAGTCCAAACCCAGGTGCAGCAGACCACCAAGACTACAGTCTCCGATCTAAGCAATGGAGTGCACCCACATCCATGTCAGGGAGTAGTAAGCTGCCATCCTATGGTAAAATCTCACAATGACTTATCCTTAACTCTTCCAAGTCTTGCCCAAGTACTTGCACCTTTAGGAGAGAAACTTGCCTACCCAGGACATATGGGTCTTAAACATTGTTTCCCAGGGATACAGATTCCACTTCCACTCACTCCCAACCCCAAGCGGATGGCCAAACCTCCCCCCAAACCAGTGGGCAGAGGCCCAAAGGCAAGTACTTTCTCTTCTCAGTATCAAGGCTATTCAACCTGTCCCAGCAGAACAAAGGGGACAAGGCTTTTATTCCAGACTGTTTCTGGTACCCAGAAAAGAAAACTCCTGGCGTCCTATCCGGATCTGTCTATTCTCAACACCTTTCTGGTGGTTCCAAAATTCAAAATGCTTACTCTACAACAGCTGCTTCCTATGCTAGCCAAGGACTGCTGGCTAGCATCCCTAGACTTAAAAGAAGCTTATCTGCACATTCCCATAAGGGAATCTTGCAGGAAATACCCACATTTCAGAGCAGGCTGTATGCACTATCTATGCACTATCAGTTCTCTGCACTTCCCTTTGGCTTATCTACTTCAGTGGTACTTAAAAAGTTTCTGGTGTCAACATACTCAGGACCTGGAAACAATGGTTCCTATCATTCCTTGCCTAAGGACAGAGTTCTTTTGGTGGGCAGAGGCCTGCTACCACAACAAGGGACTCCCTTTCTCTGAACCCCCTGCTGCCCAAACCCTCACAACAGATGCATCAGACTATGCATGAGGGGCTCACCTGGCAGGACAGTGCATCCAGGGCAAATGGAGCCCAAAGCAAATGCACCTGCATGTCAATCAAAAAGAAATGTTAGCTGTACAGAATGCTCTGACAGCCTTCAAAGGCCTAATTCTTCCAGGACAACTATTGGTAAAGACAGACAACACCACAGTTTTGTAGTACATAAACAAGCAGGGGGAACCCATTCCTACCCACTCTGCAGATTAGCCATGGCTCTGTGGAACACAGCCTTGAGCAACCAAGTGTACCGGCAAGCTCTATTCCTGCCAGGCAAACTAAATTCACTGGCAGACAACTTAAGCAGAAATATCATGGACCCACATGAGTGGAAACTGGAACCCAAAATATTCAAGCTTTTGAGGAACAGGTGAGGGACACCAGAGGTGGTCCTCTTTGCTTCCCCTCAGAATTATCAATTGAGCAAATAGTGCACCAGAACTCCACACAGCCAAGCTTGGAAAGTGGATACCCTGTCCTTTACCTGGGAAAGCCTCTCAATCTATGCATTTCCCCCTCTGCCTCTCCTCTCGAAGGTTCTACTAAAGATCAAACAGGACAAACCAAGGACAATCCTGATTGCACCAGACTGACAATGCCAGCACTGGTACCCTCTTTTGCGCAGTCTTACAGTAGTGCCACCATGGAACCTGCCTCAAACCCCTTCCCTGCTGTCCCAGCAGGAGGGCCAGATTTTGCACCCTCAACTACAGACCCTGAACCTAGCAACCTGGCTCTTCCCCTGAACACATCACCAGCAACTCTCAGTATGCAGGTGCTGGATGTCATTCTTGAGGCAAGGAGGCCTAGTACTAGAAAATCCTATCAGAAAAGTGGAAAAGATACTGTTCCTGGGGCCAGTCTCAGGGAATGGACACTACTGTGCCCAGCTTAACTCGTATACTAGATTACTTAACAGAAATGCTCCAGAAGGCCTATCCTTCTCTTCAATTAAGATTCGTGCCTCTGCCATCACTTTCACTATAATACTGAACCACTTCTTCTCTCTCATCCTCTGGTCAAACAGTTCCTGAGAGGAGCCAGAAATTTAAGGACCCTGCCCCCCCAGGAGAGCTCCCACTCCAGCCTGGGACCTTAACTTTGTATTGGAAAAGCTCACACTTCCGCTCTTTGAACCTGCTGCTACAGCAGAGTTAAAATTCCTCTCTTGGAAAACAGCTTTTTGTCTAGCCATCACTTCAGCAAGAAGAGTGTCTGAATTGTAGGCCCTTACGGCCGTGGAACCCTTCATTATCTTCCCTGCAGACAGGGTTTCCCTCAGGACTAACCCATCTTTCATGCCCAAGGTGGTATCTAGTGTGGCTTTAAACCAATCCATTCATTTGCCAACCTTTTTCCCTAATCCTCAGAATAAAGGGGAAAGGATCCTGCACTCCCTGGATGTGCACAGGCAGCTCAGGTTCTATCTGGACAGGACTAAGCCTTTCAGAAAATCTGACCAGCTGCTAGTCAGCTTTGCTGCAGGGGCAGAGGGCAATGCCATTTCAAAGCAAACCATTTTTAAATGGATAGCACACTGCATCCATTTCTGCTACAAACACCATGGGAAACCTACCCCACTGGTGATCAGAACACATTCCACTAGGGCTACATCAACCTTTACAGCATTCCTCAGGGGAGTCCCTACCAGGGACATCCTGGAAGCTGCAACCTGGAGCTCTGCACACACTTTCACCAAGCATTACCACTTACCTATCTCTTCTAAATCCAGAGCTGGATTTTCCAGAGCAGTCTAACAGGGCCTGATTGCCAGCCCTAATGCTTCTTAACTACCTCCACCCTTTCTTAGCTTTGGGAATCAACCCAAATGTGATGACTGCAACAGTGAAACACGAAGAACATAGTACAGTTGTGTACACTTACCATAAATGTAGATGTTCGAGTGTATTCACTGTTGCAGTCCTGGCTAACCTCCCTCCACCCCCCTGACTTCCCCTTTACTTCTACCTATCTTTTTGTTTGGCATATCTTAGATCATGTGTATTTGCTTTTCGCTGGGGGTGTTCCATACCATGTAATTGCTTCCTATTTTGGGGGCACCTGACATCTGGGACAAGAAAAACTGATGTAATGGCGTTGGTTGCGTGTTTTATACCCCTGCCGACCTGATGTCAAGGAAGAAGTGACAGCATCCAACGCAGAAATCCCAATACTCTGGTATTCAGGCTGGCTGAGGGATACCTGCAGGCAGATAACCCAAATGTGATGACTGCAACAGTGAATGCACTTGAACATCTACATTTATGGTAAGTGTACACAACTGTACTTTAGGCTGATGGGTCTACAATTTCCTGGATCAGTGGAACTTGCACCTTTGTGCAAAGGGATGACAGTAGCTATCCTCCACTCAGCTGGGATGAAGCCAGTA
>NC_056741.1:1115913845-1116001345 GCF_019279795.1 Protopterus annectens
GCATAATCTATGCACCATTCTCTTCGTTACGTGGAACCTATTTTGCTTTATTTTAATCACTGTGTTATGACCATGTGTGTACTTACTCTATATAATTGTTTAGACTGTAAGTTATGGTCTTCATTGTTAAAACTGCATTTGTAATCTTAGAGATTTCCACTTCATGTCATTGGTTTAGGCAATGCAAATTGTGATTGTCTCAATGTTATTTGTATTTTAAATCACAGAGCTTTTCTCCCTAGGCCTTTGCAAAGGGTTTTCCACACAGCCAGACTGTCCCAGTAAACCAAATGAAATAAAATGTAAGTGAGTAGCAAACTTAAAGTAATGCATGATAAAAATAATATAAAATGAAGTTTCATTTTTCTGTGATTCAGTGCAGTGAAACATTGGATCTGATGTTGTCCTCTTCATTCCTCCTCATGAATGGGTCTGTGATCTGACCCTTGGATCCTACTTGGCCACTTCTTCCAGACTTGGATTCAACTCTCAAGCTCCTTCCTTTACCCATAATGCACTACACCGACCCCGGCACCTCAGATCTGGCTTGACACATTCAAAGCCAGACAGAAGATCTGGTCTCTCTCTCTCTCTCTCTCTCTCTCTCTCTCTCTTCATTGATATCCTTTGTCAGTTTTTTCAACTTTGAATAGTTATAACTTAATAGTGTACTTCTCCAGTGTGTTAAGTTAACTAGTTTCTAGTTTCTAACTAGTTAACTAGTTTCTAGTTTTAAAGTTTGTAGGTTAGGATTTTAGAGTTTTTTTTCTTGTAATTTAGGTTGTGTTTTAGGGTGTAGTTGTTAGAGTTATTATAGTTTTTCTTAAAACTAGTCTTAAATAGTGTGTGTGTTAGCTGGTAGATTTCAGTTTGTGTAGACAGTTACTGTAGCATGTTTTTGTTTTTCGTTTGCTTTGTTTTTCGTTTGCTTTGCTCAGGTTTGTCATTCAGCTATGTCAGACAAACCATCACCAGGTTTTAAATGATGCACTTCTTGTGGGCACAAGATCCCTAATCAAGATGCCCACAAGGAATGCATCTGATGTTTAGGCGCAGACCATTTCAAGGCAAATTATGACATTTGTGCATCCTTCACTCCTCATGTGCTTGTGGACAGATGCAACCAACTTATCTTTAGGATCTCCTTCCTTCTCTGGCATCCAAGGCTCAGACCCCTCAATGGCTTTGACTTCCTCCTCCGAGAAACCTAAGAAGAGGACTCTCTGTGCCTCCCTGAGGGACCATTTGGAGCCCAAAACTAAATCCAAGGAAACTTTGGATCCAACTTCCTTGGAAGAAGTCTACTGCCTCACCAGATCCACAGGCCTCCACAGATCTGACTGAGGTCATCACCATATCTTTTCCTGTTCCTTCAACTCCAGCATCGGATCCTAAGGTTCTGGATCAGAGAGCTTGAAGCAGGTTTCCAAGTCAGCTACATTACTCCTTTTTACCAAAGCCTAGGCATTCCAGACCTCTCTCGTCGACTTCTTCTAGGTCCTTTAGAAGGTGATCTGAGGCAGACATGGACAGGATGATGAGGGAATTCCTCAAGACCTAGATTTAGATAGTGTCAGCCTCATCCCTTTTTGGTACATGAGCTACCTGGCCCATACCATCAGGACTCCTTCCCTGATCTGGCCCTCAGTTTCAGATGTGCAGCTTTCAGGACTCCTGAGAGTTTCAGCACCGGGGAAGCCACCTTCCTCAACTCCAGGAATACCCCTGATCAGCCCTGTTCCTATTCCTTCAGAGCAAAGTGGATCTCAGAGCCAAGATGTTAGTGTTGGGTCCGGGGGACTGGGGTCGGCTCCATTCTTGTTGAAGCAGTCTCTTCCTGTGAGTGCTTTAGCCCCCAACAGCTTGGGTCCAATTCCCTCTGGAGGTCGCAGACCTTGAGTGAGTTCTGACCACCTCCACCTCATTGCTTTGGCTCTGAGGGAGGTGGAAGGGACTTCTCCAGGTCCATCAGCTGTCTAAGTAGTGGAAAGGGTATTCTCCTTTGGCAGAGAACTGTCTTCTCCTGTCCTGCAGCCTACCCCCTTACCCCTGTTGGGTCGTCGTCTTGACCTTGCTCATCCTACTCCTAGCCATCCCGCCTCAAGCATTCACCAAGCTCTCCCCCAGGAAGAATCCCCTTCTTCCAGTACTTCCTCTGAGTATCCCATGGAGGAAGTCCCCTGGAAGAAGACGTGCAAAAGGAGGCACATTGACTCCCCAATGGAGTCATTGACCAAAGACACTGACTTTGATGGAGAAGGAGCCCCTTGATCCCAACCTGATGATGTCTCCTTCAGAGACATGGAGATCCTGAAGCAGAAGGTGGGTGGTCTGTCCAACCTCCTTCTTATGAGGAGTCAATGTTCTTAGAGGCATTCGGGGTGGGCCCATCTTGTGTCCTGGGTTACCCGACCCAGTGGATGACCTCATTGATTTGGTATCCCACCAGGCATGGAAGGAACCAGATACCATACAGCCTATCCCTGAACGTCCTCATAGGTTCCTTGTCCTACCAGCTGATATTAAACACTAAAGCAAAGGTAGTTGATGCCATCATCTACCTAACAAGGAGTCTAGAGCATTGGACAGGATTGGAAAGCTCATTTACACCTCAGCCACTTTTTTGCTGTGGTCATTAAATTATTTAGCGCATTTTACCCAGCCACAGAGAGAGAGAGCAGAACAAGGAGCTCTCAGCTTCTCTCTCTGATTCCCTGCCTGCAGAGGAGCTTGAAAGACTTTCTCTCAAGCTGGACACTCTGTTATCCATTGCCAACTCCTTGATGAGGCTAATTTCCCATACAGTGGAAGGTACCGCTCAGACTGCTGGTTCAGGCCTATCCCTAAGGAGGCATGACTGTATGAGACTGTGTGATTTCACAGAGCCCTTCAAGATGTCCTTTGTTAATGCCCCTTTTGATGTCTCATCACTGTTTGGGCCTTCAGTTAGAGACACACTCACCCACGGTGAAAAAGATGGGAAGACTCTTTCTGCTATGGGGATTATATTTTCTATGCCTCAGAGGTCCTATTCAAGAAGCCAATGTGGAGGCAAAAAAATGTGGTTCCACAAATCCCAAGGGCCTCACCAGGACCCACGTGGGGAGCCCTCTTCCAGAGGTAGAGGAGGAAGGTGTAGATCATTGTGTGTATTGTATTGTACCTAGTCAGCCACTGTAGCTAGATAGCATGCACATATAAGTTGCTGAACACATGTAAGATCAGTGCCATTTTGTATAGTCAGTCAAAGTGAATACAGGCTTGAATGGAGATCCACATGTGAGTGTGTTTGAGGTAATGAGTCAATCAGTTAGCTTAAAAGTATGTTCCAGTTACAGCTCCTGATTTGTTTATGTACAATAAACAACTTGAACCCATCACAGTGCCTCAGTGTCTCATTTGAATACAAGAGATGTCCAACATGGTGTCAGAATGGGATCTGAAGTGAAGCAACCTGCAAATCATGAGGCATAAAGTTAGAAGTGGAGGAATATACAGGAGCAAACTCACAAACAGGTCAGTGGTTATTCAAAGGTACTTAAATTCGTTTAAAAGATTTTTCAGTCACTGAATAAGTGGTGAAGCATTCAAAACATTTGAAATAATTACCGAGGTAAACGACTGAAATTGCAACATACTGATAGAAGTATTTGAAATAAAAACAAAAGTTTTGAAATCATTTCTGAAGTGTTGAAATGTACAAAAAGGCTAAAACAACTGCATAATTTTGCAGTGTACTACCTTTTCACATTAACTGAAACTTTTTGAAGTGTCCGACGTATCCAGAGTGTTTGCAGTGTTTGCAATGTTAAAGTGAAGCATTTTCAGAGAGATTATTGTGCATTTAGGCATAATTACAAGTATCTGGTCTATGCTTATATTTAAACAAATGTTGTTATGGCAAAGGGATTTCACAGACCTGGACCACTGGTGTTTGATAATATTGCTGCAAACTGGCAAGTGTTTGAGCAAGAATATGATATTTTCATACAGGCTGCATTTTTTGATAAAGACACATGTATAAGAGCATTCATACTTCTTAATTTAGCTAGCTCAGAAGCCATTGAGAGGGAAGGTTCATTTGTGTATGCACCTGCCTTGTATGCAGGAGAAGGGGAGAACCACCATACTGTGATGCAGGCTTAAACGCAGGAAGAACCTGAGTTCTTAAAACGTAAATTTAGAGAAATGTGTAACCCTCAAATGAATATTATAATAGAAGGGCATATGTTCTACACAAGATATCAAAAGCCTGGGGAAACAATAGCAGCATATTTTACCGACTTAAGAAATAAAGCAAAAACGTATAGATTTGTTGATCTGAGAGATGAGTTGATAAAAGAGAGGCTTATGTGTGGTATTAATAATGATCCCATGATAAAGATTTTGCTTCAAGATAGTGATTTAACCTTGAGCAAACCTTGAGCAAAGCCATTGAGATTTGGTAAATATATGAGCTTACAGAAAAGCATATGAATATGCTTATGAATGAGAAAAACATGCATGGAGTGTCTTCCAGTGTGAATGTTGATAATGTACAACACAAAGCTAAGATGAAAAAGAAATATAAACTGATTGTGCCACAACACCCAACCTCATTGTTAACTGTCGTAATTGTGGAGACAGTAATGAATCTAAGAGAGAAAAGTGCTTATCTTTTGGTCAACAATGTCACAGATGCAAAGCCTTTTGAAATGATTACACTTTTTACAAGTCTAAAATGGCACATACTTGTATTAAAAGAGAGCATCTAAAGAAGCAAGTAGATCAGATAGGGAGCTATGGGTAAACTTTCTATGTTGATGCTATCTCTGTGATTGATATAACAGTTAACAAAGTAGATTATCAGCTGGCACCAAAATGTGAAATATTTTGTACTGTTCAGATTAATGGGCAACCTGTATAGCTTAAAGTAGACACTGGATCCAAGTGCAATGTTATATCAGCACAAATGTTTTTTTTTTAAAGTAAGAGCTGGTGAGAAATTTGATTCAGCAAAGTGTGCAAAACTAGTTGCTTATGGTGGTGAAGAGATTCAAACTGATGAGTCAGTAGCTCTCACATGCTGTTCTGCTGGGGACAGCTATGACTTGCAGTTTTACTTAGTCAAAAGACACATGCAGTCATTATTAGTCTTCAAAGACAGTTTGAGAATGGGACTGATTTAATTTAATAATGAGGTCCACCATATAAGTCTGAACAACGACAATAGTTTTACACAGAATATTTTTAGTAAATATGCTATTTTCACAAACGTGCTTGGCAAACTTTCAGTCATATATTCCTTGAAGTTAAACCATGAAGTAAGCCCAGTTGTCAGACCAGCTAGGAAGGTTCTGGCAGCAATGCAGAGTAAAGTAAAAGCAGAGCTTAACAAAATGGTGAATTTAGGTGTCCTTACCGCAGTAAAAGAACCAACTGAATGTGTATCCTCCAGGGTCATAGCTCATAAGAGAAGCTTAGATGATATTCAAATATGTGTTGATCTGAGAGACTTAAACAAAGCACTTAAACATCCTCATCATTTGATGTGTACAGTAGAAGAATTAGCTGCTTTCAAGCCAAATGCCACTGTTTTTTCTTTCTTAGATCCAAAAAGTTCCATTTGGCAAATTACGCTGGAGCACAAATCTTCATTGTTAACTACTTTCAGTACACCATCTGGTAGATACATATCTTTGAGAATGCCATTTGGGTTAAATTCTGCCAGTGAAGTATTTCAATGTGCAATGGAACAAATGTTTTCTACTTACCCATCTGCTATTATAGTAGATGACATTATTGTAGGGAGCAGTGGTGAAGACGAACATAATAGAAACCTCAAGAAAGTTGTAGACCATGCTTGTGAAGTAAATCTTGAACTGAATCCTCAGAAATGCAAATTCAAACTGAAAGAAGTTACTTATGTGGGTCATTTGTTGTTTACCACTCTTGGCTTACAACCAGATCCATCTAAGCAGGCAGCAGTTCTTGAGATGTCAGTTCTAGACAATGTCACATCTTTACAATGTTTTCTTGGTATGGTCAACTATTTAGGAAAGTTCATTTCAGACCTGTGGGAGCTTTCAGCACCCTTACTCGAGTTGACACACAAAAATGTAAACTTGTCCTGGTTGGAAGAACACCAAAGAGCATTTGATATTCTGAAACAGAAAATTGCCAGTCCACCCACATTGAGATATTATGATGTTCACAAACCTGTAACTCTTTTGTGTGATACTTCAAAGTATGGTCTTGATGTAGCATGTCTTCAAGAAGGCATACCATTAGCCTGTGCATCCAGAACTTTAACTCAAACTGAAATGCAGTATGCACAAATTGAAAAAGAGATTTTGGCAGTAGTGTTCGCATGTTCGAAGTTCAGTGATTATGTGACAAAACGAGATGCTGCCAGCCCACCTATCTGGAATTTTGTAAATAATTATGTGTCATTTGTGACTATCAACATATTCATATAAAATGCTTGTGTGACAGATGTATTAGAACTGTATGTCATGTGTGTATCAAACTGCTGGTAGAGAAGTGTGTGCTGAAAAGGTTTTTGCAAAGCGATTGAAATATATCCACAGTGTACTCCACTTGAATAGAATGGAAATGTACATGCAGTATTGTAATTGCTTAGATGTATGTATTTTAACAGTGGAAACTGGGATACAAGAGGTTAACCTCAGTCTTGTAAATTTTAGAAAAATGGGATAAATTAAATTACTTTATGGCAATGTGATAAAAGATGATATCTTTCAGTTGCAATGGAGCAAGGAGACACAATGTTTAAAATTAGGGAGATTTTTTATTGTCTTAGAAGTATTTTATTGTTTTATGAATTCCACCATTTACCAAATATCTGAGGAAAAGCCCTTGTCTATGTATTTTTACAGATAGATGCTAAATACTGCCAGCTGCCATCAATGGTTGTTTTGTGGCCTGGGAACTAGGAGTCGGATAAAAAGAAATGATGTTATTCTGCAAGCTAGCCCAGCAGTAATATTTAAGATATTAATGTGAGAGGTCTCTGAGAAAGACAGCATTCTGTATTCTGTCTTTGACCTGACAACAACTAAAGAAGATCCATTCACCACATATGCCTTGTTCTAATAGTAAGTTATTAGGGTATAGTAATTCTCTTAGATAGTCAGGAATATAGCAAAGCATAGTTTTGATGTTTTCTTTATTTATTTGAGACTGTCCTACAATGTTGTTTTAAATATTTTCTGTGATTTTGAACACTGATGTCACTGTAAATATATACTGAGTATTTTCTTGTTCTTTTATTATTTATTATTAAATATATTTAAACTTTAAATTGTGGCTGATCTTTGTAGAACTATTTACATTTTGAGATGACTTGCATATTTATTTGATGACACTGTGGGCCACTCCTAATAGCCTGGCTCTTGGTCAAACTGCCATTTGTATTAATAGTAACATTACACAGTAAGATTGGACACCCTTTGTTAAGGGCCTTAAAGTAGCTGATAAGGAGATGGCTGGTGGCAGTGATAACTACCTTATACTCTGGGGAAAAAGAGGGCATAGCTAGTTAAACCTATGCCAGTCTTTCCCAGGTGTATATGTGTGTGTGTGTGTGTGTGTGTGTGTGTGTGTGTGTGTGTGTGTGTGTGTGTGTGTGTGAGTGTGTGAGTGTGTGTGCATCTAAATCAAACCTCAGTGTGTGTGTGCCAGCTACTTGGGCAGGGACACGAAGCACTGGTTGGACAGAGAGGGTGCTGGAGGTCTTGGCTTGGCCACTCGGCTGAGAGCTCAACTCTATAGCTGTGCCAGTGGGGCGTATTAATGGGGATCTGGAGGAAGTGGGAGAAACCAGCCCTGGGTTGACTGTGGTCTCTGAGTGCTCTTAAGGGAAATTGCACTTGATGCAGATAGCTGCATCTAGAAATACTGTCTGTGTACTTATCCTCCCAGTGTACATCCCCCACTGTTGCCAGTGGTGAGGATTGAGACTCCCTGATTACTGGTCCAGTGGTGGGGTGTCACAGATTGTATTTATTGCAAACCTATCCTAAAAGAGACTGATCACCAACGTCTGGTAACAGTTCTGAAAAAGCCAATAAATACAGCCCCAGCACACCTGCAATGCATGATGTTAAAATTGCAAAAGTACAATTTCAATATTGTCTTTACAAAAGGCAAATATCTCTACCTTGCTGATGCTTTGTCAAGAGAACCCAGAAGAACAACAGAACAGCATGACAATGAGAAAGCAGACTTTGAAGGCATGGAAGTCAGAATTGTTTCCTTATCACGTCTTGATGAACTCAGAAATTACATAGCCTCAGACCCAGTTCTCCAGAAGCTGAACCATTTTATCAGTCAAGGATGGCCAGCACGATAAACTAGTTTACCACTTGACATACAGAAATATTTATCATATAGAGACAGGTTTCTGATGGAAGATGGAATCATCATGAAAAGTCTTACAGTGGTAATTCCTACAATATTACAACAAGAATATATCAAAATTTTGCATTGTGGTCACCTGGGTACTGATTCAACCAAAAGAAGGGCAAATAGGTATAGTATTTTGGCCTTCTATGTAAAAAGATATAGAGAAGGAAACTCTAGCATGTTCAGTTTGCAACAGCACTAAATTGCACCAACAAAAATAACTACTTAAGCTAAACCAGATTCCTGAATTACCATGGTCGACGGTTGCTACTGATATTTTTGAATGGAATGGTCAGCATTATTTAGTGTTGGTAGATTCTTATCAAATTGGTTTGAAATTGACCTTCTTTCTAACTTAAAGTCCAGCACTGTCATTATGAAATTGAAGATCCATTTTTTTCTGTTCATGGTAGTTCACACAAAGTCATTTCTGATAGTGGTGCACAGTTTACAAGTTAGCAGTTCAAGAAATTTGCTGAGTCTTGGGACATTGTCCATGTTGCCAGTAGTCCTGAGTATCCACAGTCCAATGGATTAGCAGAGCATGCAGTTCAAAGTGTGAAACATTTGTTGGAGAGATCCAAGAGAGATGGTACCAATGTCTTTCTTATACTTACTCAATCTTAGTTACATTCCTCGGGATAACTTGCTTGGTTCATCTGCTCAGAGATTAATGTCCAGACAGATGAGAACAACTTTAAGTATCAGTAAATAAGTGTTAGTACCAAATGTAAAAAAAAAAACAGAATGGTCAAGACTCGACTTTTGAAAAAATGTCAGTCACAAAAGTTGTACTACAATAAATCCAGCAAACATCTTAGACCATTAAGACAAGGAGAAGTTGTGAGAATACAGACTTCTAAAGGATATGACCGAGTGGATATCATCAAAAATCTTTGCAAAGATCCCAGATCTTACATCATACAAGCTGAAGGAATGGATTTCAGAAGAAATCGAAGATACTTATTGCCAGTCTGCAATCCTGTGATCAGCAGATTGCCTGTGCCAGAGACTCTGTTTTTGAGAGTGACTCTACACTTGTTTGAATTCAAGAGAACAGTGTATTTTCTTCAAGTAATCCTGATGTAATCCCTGAAGTTCCAGTTGTAAAAGAATCCCCAGAGACTGTCCTTATTGCTAAACCCAGTAAAAGTTTTTATGTGACCAGATCTGGTAGAATTGCAAATGTCACATTCGTTGGTGGATTCCATCAGACAACCCCTTTTTAGACGGGGCCTTTTCCATTCCCCTCCCAATGGCCACAGTGACCACAGATGCTTCCCAGCTGGTGTAGGGTGGGCATTTCAAGGGAAAGATGGTCCAGGGCAAGTGGTCTCCTCTGGAGACTAGGTTGCATATCTGTGTTCTTGAGATGAAAACAGTCCTTCTAACATTGCAAGCCTTTCAGGATGTTCTTCCTCTGGGGACCATTGCAGTTCACATCATGTTTATAGTCTGGTACATCAACAAGCAAGGAGGAACCCATTCTTACCCCATGTGCAGAGAGGCCATGAGGGTTAGGGAATGGGTGATCTCTTCGGACCACCTTCGAGTTGCAACTCCCATTCTGGTGAAAACCGATGAACTTATGGATAGACTGATCTGATCTATTGTGATTCCTCATGAGTGGTCTCTTAATCAGTCAGTGGTGAACATGATCTTGAACTGCTGAGGTCAACCTTGCAGCAACCTTTTTGCCTCTTCCCCTCAACAGCAAGTGCAGTGAGTTTTTTTGCTCTGATCCCTCCTCCAAGGGAGTCTCTGGTACATGATTGGACCCTGGGACTCTTTTAGGTGTATCCCCCTTTTCTGCTGATCCCAAAATTTCTTCAGAGGGCAAGCAAGCTGAAGAGCTCAGTCATCCTCATTGCCCCTTCTGGCCTTGATAAATATGGTTCCCATTCCTCTAGTCTCATCTGAAATGTCCTGCATGGATACTGGAACCAAGTCAGGATTTCCTCTGTCTCATCTGTCAGGATTGCAATGATCCAATCTTCATGCCCTTGAACTGACTGCAAGGTTTCTCCACTTTCAATCATAGTAAGACAGTCCATGCTTGCTTCCCTGGTTCATAACATCATCTTAGCCACACAAAAGGGTTCAACTAAGAAAGTATATAACAGTAAATGGAAAAGGTGTGTTGTTTGGGTTGCTAGTAAAAACACTGATTCCTTCTCTGCATCAGTCTCGGATATTTTACTTTTTCTTAGCACCCTGTTTGAATAAAAAGCAAGTTTTGCTACCATCAAACTCCAGCTAGTTGCAAATTCAAATTTTCACATGGTTAGTCAATCCTGGTCCTTGTCTACCTTTAGATTATGCAGAGCATTTATGAGAGATATCTTTTTATTGAGGCACTCCATTAAAGATTCTTCCCCACCTTGGGACCTCACCGTTGTGCTGCAGAGTTTGACTCAGAAACTGTTCAAACCTACAGCCAGTTGTGACTTGAAGTTTTTGTCATGGAAAACTATCTTTTTAGTAGCCATTACTTGATCAAAAAGGATTTCTGAGCTACAAGCGTTCTCTTCTAAATCTTCCTACAAAATCTTTCCTAAGGATAGAGTTTCCCTCTGTACAAATCCCACTTTTATGCCCAAAATAGCTACAGAAAGCAACATTAACCAATCTGTTCAGTTGTCGATATTTTTTCCCAGTTTTTCCAGTAAAGGAGAATACATTCTGCATCTCCTTGATGTTCACAGGCAACTACATTTTTATTTGCATAGAACAAAACAGCACAGGAAGTCAAACCAAATGTTCATAGCCCTTTCTGCTAACAACTTGGGTCAAGCGGTTTTAAAGATCACACTGGCCAAGTCACTGACTGTATCATCTTCATTTATTCTCAGAGAAGTTTAGAATTACCACAAGGGCACACTCTACTAGATCTATGGCTAGGTCTTCTGCTTTTTCATCCAGAACTTCCATTGATGATATTTGTGTAGCAGCTACCTGGTCAAACAATCACACCTTAGTTGAGCACAACAAATTTGATGTGGTCTGTAGAAGCAGGGCTTCTTTTGCCTTGAAGGTAGTCTGGCATATCCTTCCATGAGGGCAACCTAAGAACTATGTAGGTAGGGATTCTGACCCATTCGTCAGGAGGAATGAAGAGGAGAACATCGGATTAGAAAGCTATGTCTTACCATAACTTGACATATGTGTTGTCCATCTTCATTCCTCCTCACATTCCCACGCTACCATCCCCCTACCTTAATTTCTAGAGGATCTAGGGGAGATTGCAGGATGTTTGTGTTCCTTGTCTGAGCCTCCATTGCCTCCTTATCTTTCTTGTTTTTCTATCCTGTTCCTTTTATCTATGAAGAGTGAATCAGCAAACTTGATCTGAGGTGCTGGGGTGGGTGTAGTGCATTATGGGTAAAGGGAGGAGCTCGAGGGTTGGATCCAAGTCTGGAAGAAGTGGTCAAGCTGGATCCAAGGGTCGGATGCAAGACCCATTTGTGAGAGTAATGCAGATGGACAACACAGATGTCAAGTTATGGTAAGACATAACTTTCTAATAGTACAGTGTATCTATCCTATAAATAAAAAAAAACACTATTGTTTGAAAATAATGTGAAAAAAGCTAAAGGGTTATTACAGTATGCACAAGTGACATATCTGTGTTTTTACATATTTACACAGACTACAAAGTTGTAGGTATGAATTAATGGTTGCACGTTCATGAGTATCATTTGTTGCAAGTAATCTTGTTAGTTGACTAAGAATCCACCTGTACCCCTAAAGCAGTTGTACTGTACTAGGTTTTTAAACTGTGTTCATTTACTTGCTGCATGTAATTTGTCTGGTAATATAGTCTATACCACATGGGCTGTTTTTTTAGAAAGTTACTTTTGTTATTACCAGGACATATGGGAGTCTGTATAGTTATAGGCTGTCGTCCCTTCTTAAATAGTACTTGGTGCTTTTGATTAGTAGTGTGTTCTTGAAAGGTGGGCACTAGTATCATTTAGGTGTTTGTAGGTAAAGGTGTACATTAAAATGTGCTTTTGCTTTAACTGGTAGCCATTTGCTCTCTCTCTGTCTCTCTCTCTCTTACAGAATTGCAGTGGTATTCCCCATTACATGGTGAAAGTATGTACTTGAGTATTTTGTTCTCCGTTTTGTAATGTGTGGCAGAATTTTGACAGGAATTTAGCCTGATTAGTGACAACTCATACTCTAGGCATGTGATGAGGACACTTTTGACTGTATAAGAATATGGTTTAGGGGTAAGCAAGTGGTGAGATCTGTAGAATACATTGAGATGTTTTAGGACTTTATCTACCTGTTGTACATGTGTGTTGAAGATTAACTTGTTCAATGTAATCACCATATATCTTCTACTACAGTTGTAGAAAATAGAGTACCATCTGCATCTTTTGTGTAATGCTGACATTGACACAGAATTGTCTGTGATGAAAATACTGATTTTTGGGTATTGGGAGATTCTTAGCAATGAGATATTTCTGTATTTAAGCAAAATCATTTTGGAGTTGCCAATTTAATGTGTGTCCTCTTTTATAAATACTGTATTATATGCATATGTGTACAGTTGATATTTGGGAGATTATATGGTAGAATGATAAAAAATCAGCCCCCATCTGGTTTATATAATCAAGTCCACTTGTTGGATTCAGTAAAGGCTGTGTAAGCTTTGTGCGAAGCCTACAAGGAGGTTACATGTTTGCACATTGAGCATCAGCAGTAATTTACATATTCATGCCTCACACTGCATTGAAATGTAAACAAGCATGGTTTCATGGCTAACAACAATGTTGCTGGCTAGGAAACTGTGTAAAACAGCACAAATAGAAAACTAGTTTACAGTAGAGCAATGTAGGTAAGCAGGATTGCATGGAATATCACACTGATTACCAGGGTTTATTATATAGTAATGTGTATGGTCTAAGTACAGTATAAGACAGTGTATAAAGTAGAGAGTATTGTGAACTCCCATTCCAATCATGCTGTACAAATGTTCTGTAAGTGATCTGTAAGGGTACATGGACTGCCATTTAAAATAAACAGGCAGGGGAGATGTGTGTATTGCATAGGGGCACACAGATAAATTGTAGGAATGAACTTGGGGAAAGAGGACAGGTGAAACATCGTAATGTACAGCAGATGAGGGCATGTAAATGAAATACAGTTGTGGCAGAAGCACTAATCACATATCAACATGGTACAGTACGGTGTGGACATCACTAAACTTGTATATTATGTGACTGTCAGTCAAGGTGATATAACAATGGAGAAGATGTCTTTGTGAGGAAAGCATCCTAACATGAACAATGGACAGGATATCTATCGGGGATAGGCTCATAGGTTCATAGATAGGTTCATAGATTAGTAATAGGCTAACTGCCCTTGCAGGCCATTTTAAGTCTAGCCAATTATCCCAAGTGAGAATCAAACCCTGCACCTTGTGGTTGCAAGGTAAACACCTTAACCATTATGCCAACCTCCCACCATACAATTGGTGCTGGGTGCATATTATGAGGCTGTGCAAACTGATTTGCCTGAATATGAGTGTAATATCAGCAGGGGTCTGCAACAAATGGGACACAGTTACAGGCCCATGGACAGTAATAAAAAAAGCATGCACAATTATGGACAATATCAGAATAATACCACCAGTAATCCCATGTCTCTGACACAGCATATGTGATTCTGAGTGATCATAGATGGTTCTGCAGTTTCATGAATGTAACCCATGCCGTCAGTGTTATCGGATAGCTATGTGTGTACTGATTGCATCATCAGAACAGGTATCACACCTGCATCTGGTGTAACCCCTTGCTGGGTGTTCTGCACCATCAGACAATAATGTTTATGCAATAAAAAGAATACTTAGGTATGGCCAATGAGATGTGTGACAGCTCACTGTGGCAAAGGTCATACCTCTCAGCTGTACAGATTTTTGCTTCACATTTTTGGTCTATTTTGGTCTATTTCTCATAAAATTGTGGTTTTCTGGGAAATCGTTGGTAAATAATTGAGGGTTGAAGTCAGAAAATAATGACAGACATTTCAGTATCAGACTTCATACCTTTCAGAAAATTCATGTTAATACATAGCCTGTTATTCTGTCAACTTTCTAAGTTTGTAAGAGCAATATTTAAAAAGTGTCCCTATTTGGGGGGCTTTGTCCTCCCATTATTTATGCCTTTGTCCAGATTATTTGCTCTAAGAGGTTGAGGGGTGTGGCAAAGGTGTTGCACTTCAGTTACACATCACTGGAAGATGTGTAGGGAGGTACCTGAAGAAGGGTGCATTGTACTTAGTTATTTTTGGTGTGATGAAGGCTGTGAGCTATGGGGGTACTATGACCTTTGATGTGGATGTTCTGCTCATACTCAGTATTGTGTTACATACAAGTAGTAGTCATCACTGTGGCCACATGCTGGCATATGTTCCATGGCCCATCCTCCCCAGGCACAGGTCACATCCCAATTGGTTTGATTATATGGAGTGATGTCTACATTATCCTTGGGTTGTGAATTTGTTTTTATAATGCAACAAATCCCCTCATGTTTTTGTTTCATCTCCTGTGTTTCCATGGCTGTGGTAGCAATCTTTGGTGTGTGCTGATACTGTCTGTATTATAATAATATCACAACTATATCAACTACACTACATAAATTAACAAATGTTATATTATATACCATGCACATCTTTAGAATGACAATATGCTTTCAGATTTTTACATACTTGCAGTAATGTGGACACCTGCTTGCATACATTTTGTAAAGGTGTCTCTAAGTCTTAAGTTTTGATAAAGTAATGTTGTTTTACTTTATTCTGTCTTCACCATCCACTACTGTATTTTGACATAGCACAGAGTATTTAAGCGGTATGTTGTGGATGTAAGCACACCAGGAAAAGAGCCTTTCACCTTCGCTTGGCATTGGTGCACAATGCCAAACTCCAGTTAAACATAGAGACCAGAAAAGTGAAGGGCTGCATTGTTTTTTTGGTACTTTTTTGTGTTTTGTGTGATTCTATTTTTTTTACCAGATTATAAGTGTTAAACTAGTTAGATAGGAAAGTAGTGAAATGGGGGCAAGCAGGGGGAAGAACAAAGGGAAAGCAATATAGGAATGTGCAGGGGGGAGATGGGAAAGACTCATAGCTATTCATTTCTTTAACAGTATAAACTGAAAATATGTACAGAATATTATTATTGAATTTGGACTGCCACCTCTACAAAGAGGGGTGACAGCAACACAATCCTGTTGTATAGCCAATTGGACCAAATCAGGTGCATGAAAAAGACATGTGAGAAATGGAGAGCTATGTATGGGATGATATTTGTTTATGGGACAGGTCCCCATTTTCGTTTTTCTTTTACTTCAGAAAGAGAGTAATGCTGGGTAAGGAATGTTGGTATTTCTGGGTCAGGTAAGTTGGGTAGGTGAGGAAACCAATGCAAACAAACAGGACAAACAAGACACGATCCAGGAAAGGTGAGGGATACAAGGTTGTGGGACACCATGATTGGAGTGAGGGAGGGGACAACACAATCTCATGCCCATCAAATGTGGGGACAGCAAGAATCTAGTCTTCACCTGCAGGACTGTCATTATTATTCCCTTACTCTGATGGCTGCTTGAGTGCTTGGCATCTTCTCCTCCTACAAGGGATAGCAGCCTGTCCATCCAGCATAGGTGTACAACAGTTGTGCTGTGCACAACCCTACACACCTACCCTGGCATCTCCAGGTGGGTGATGAAATCCCCATCTCTACCAGTACTCTTGGAGGGTAGCACAGCATCAGCTGCTGGGATAGTATTACCTGAGGGTGCAGTTAGTGCAAGGGCAGCAGAGGCAGTACTGCCAGGTTGAATTCCAGATGTACTGGGCAATGACTCACTGGGGTTGGCCTACCTTTCTGTGAAGCATTTAGTGATTCATTACAGATGAATAACATTTTGTTGACACATAATAGAAAATAAAAAAAGAGGTAAGGGTTGGAGTGAGAGGGAAAAGAGAGAAAATTAGTACCATCATATGTGACATACAATCCATTATCACAATTATCTATTCAGCTGTTTTATCTGAACCATTTAAGTATGCATCCTGACAACTATAAACTATAATTATGGATTGCTCAAAGTAATCCTTGCAATGTGCATATATTGCACATATGCTTGGTCCACTTGTACAGATTGCAGTTAACAGCGGGGCATTTAAGACACTTATAGAGAGTCTAATTTACGCAATATTATTAAAGAAATGCAGTATTGTATAGTTATTACTTATGATATTTGAACCCACAACCTCTAACTACAGTCTTACACTTGACTCCTAAAGTTGGTTTGTGCTACAGACGTATGCATGCATACTTGCTTTACAGTTAGTATATGATGCTCACTTTGCTACTTCTGTATAGAAAACAAACTAACTTTTAAAGCTGCAATAATACTTTTCTTGTGCTGCATACATACCACTTGCTTTTGTCAGTCTCTCCAAACAGTCAGCATGAACCTGCTGAGCATTAAGCATACCAGTTTTGCCTATATTTAGCTTTCTATGTATTATAAATTCTCTTTATTAGCATACCTGCACGACTGTGGGATGTCCGTGATTTGAGGCTCATCCAACTACTGGTTGAGCGTATCCCTCTTGCACCTTTTTAGGTTGTTGAAATGGTACCTATACTGTTCCCCAGTGTGTAGGATGCCATTCACACTGAATACAGCCTTGGCCAGACTATTACAAGCTGCATACTTGTACTGGGAGCCAGAGTAGTCCCCCTGCAGAAGCCTTTGGCTGTGGTGTTTAACCAAGAGTCCAGTAAATATCCAGGAATCCTGAACACCACACTTCTGTGCCAAGAAGTAGGCATCTTCCCTTCTGATGCCAGACATGTCTAATACCAAATGTAGAGCAATGAAAACTAATGATTTCCCACCAATCCCTTTTGCCTTGTTTACTGGTAGTGCTAAAACCCAAACAATGATGCCAACCACATTTGTGTGTTGTTATGCAGAGTGCAACAGTGCCAAACAGGGGGAAAAGCAATTTTTGAAAATGGAAGGTTAATCTGACACTTGACATTAGTTTGAGGGGTGCTTGCTGCTGTAACTGTTAGGTGACATAACTTTGCAGACATGCACAGGGGGCCTACATTTCAAGACCTGACACATTTTTGGTTTGACTTTATACACTGATAAAATTGACTTTTATAGTGTGGGATTCAAACCTATGCATAAAGGACAAAACATTTTCTTCCACAGTGGTGATTTTCCATCTTCGCCAAAGGAGGAGTACTTCTCTGACATAGTCATTAATCATTCATAAATACAGATGATAGTTAAAAGTGTTAACCATGTGTGTGTGTGTGTGTGTGTGTGTGTGTGTGTGTGTGTGTGTGTGTGTGTGTGTGTGTGTGTGTGTGAGAGAGAGAGATAGACCGAACAAAGTCCTTGTATGTAGATTCATTTGTGTATATGTCTTATTTAAGTGTGAAGGCCATCCAAGTCCAGATGTCAGCATTATACTTACAGAAACATAGTAGACAGTATAACCTCAGTCATACATCTGAACCGTCAAAATACATTGAGTGTCTTATCACTCATACATATAATAATTCATATCAGCTCCACTATTTATAATTATGTATAAAGTGTTATAAGTGAGATTGAATATAATATGAAATGGAACAAACAGTAAAAATGTGTGGAATTTCCTGTATTAGAATCCAGGCCATGTGTATGCAAGCTCTACACATACACCTATTGCCCCAGGACTATTGAAATAACACTTGTATATTTTCCTATTCATTAGTATAGTCTGGACTGTCACAACAGTAGACATATGTTTTACTTCCTTTATTAGAATCCAGGACCATCTGTACGATAGCGCTACATTTACACCTGCTGCCACAGGAATAGTTAAATGACAGTTACCTAATTCCTTAGTCATTCTTAAGTTGTGTGTGTTAGCGGGTGTGTAGTGCACCTTAGTGTGCTTGCGCAGTGCCCAGCAGAATTAATGGAATGTATCCGTTTTAAATTGTTTATTATCTGCGTCCTGTCTGCAGGTGTTTGGTGGCTGCAGGTATTGGGGAAACATGTGAACCGCCAAGCAGTGTCTCTTAGCGGTGTTGCGCAATGAAAAGCAAAAATTGCAACAGTGTATCCTTTTTTACCTTTACACTGTGTCTGTAGATGTTCTGTCCACTTCCTGTGTGGACCAGTAGTCCAGGGTTGTGCACTGCTAAGTGTCACGCAAACGAGAAAAGCATAGCTAAACCTGACATTCCTTGTGTTTCTCTGTTTCCCTCATTTGTGCTAAGCCATGCAATACACAAACAGTGGCATTAAATAAAAACAAAAGGCAAGTAAGGAAAATTAAGTTAGGTGAATTGATGAAAAGAAATCAATTAAACAAAACTACAAAATTTATGTTGGTACACATGAAATATTTTTATACAAGTCTGGATTTCAACTGTCACTCCAGTGAACCTTCAAAACACAGTAAGTGTGTCTTATCCCTCTTTGCCACACAAATAGTTTTGCAGCAGAGAACTAATATCATTGTGCATACAACCAACTACATCATCCACAGTACTAACAAAACATAAGAACGTTGTTTGTACGTGTATTAATCTCAGATGTAGTACGTTGAGTGATCACACAACCATTTATGACTATTGCTTGTATAAATGCAACTATAGCTTATCTGCCTATGTTTGTTGCTCATGTTTGTCTTATCTGACAAGTAATCTGAGACATGCAGTCTGTAAGGCATTATCATTGTCCTTAAAATGTATGAGGATATTAAATGGCAATACTATACAGTTGTCAACAAATGAGGGGGAGGTTGGCAGTTACTGAACAGAAACTGTGCAATGTGTGCTGCTTACTTACATTTGAAACCTAGGTACAATTACTTCTCCACTTTGTAAGTCTAACTGGGCTGACATACCCACTGGAGGTAGGGGAGTCTGACTTGCTGTTGTTTTTCCATCTCCCTGCCAGTAATCATTCACAGTTGCAATCCATTAAACTAAGGGAGTGTCTGCACTGTGTTTGCATCTGCTACAAAGAGCCATGTATTTAGGATTCAGCAATTCTAATGCATTCACACCTCATTTGCATCTTCACCATGCTCACAGCCCTGCATGTACACCTTAAAAAGAGAACAGTGTAGCTAGGGAAGGTGAGGAGACATGTTTATATGGATAACACAGAAAAATATATTGCTTTTGGATTTATCTGTAAAGAAGACTACTCATCCTGATAAGGTATGCTTGCATTTTTAGCTATATACTGCATATGTGGAATGAAATATCAGTAAGAAAAATCTGTTTATAGATGTATTAGCAAATGCTACTTTTATCTGTATGCATTTCTTAAAAGTGTACTGATGGCATGGGCATGTTTGCCAGGGCATTCCAGTTTCTCAGAAGCACAGCCTTATTAACTGTCATCACAAGTCCTAATGTTACAATTGTTTTTCTCTGTACACTCTTCTATTGTTATTTCCATGAAATGTAAATGCCCTATATTGTCAGTGACACAGGGGTGTTAGCCTTCTAGGATGGACGATACACACCTTTAGGGGAGTGCTGGCCACAGGTAGACATGACTGGCAATAGCTTAAAATTAAATGTTCTGTGTTAAAATCTGTACACATGTTTCAGGCACAGTTTATTTGATAACATTTTTAGCTTTTCACTGATGGTTTGTTATCAAAATTGTCATTCGTCTGTTGTTTTGAGGTGGGGGAGCAAAGTTGCATTTCTGTTTTGGCACAAACAAGGTTTTAAAAATGCTATTGTTACTCTCCTTGTTTTGGATCCAAATTTGCTTTGTGTGTGACTTTAATATGTTACACTCACACAATACCTTTTTTTATATTTCATTATCTTGACCGTTTTATGTTTCTCCAGTGGATGACAGTGAATTGCTACCCTTTATGTGTTATATCAAAACAGGGCTTTTATTTATGTGATGCTATGTGTGTTATTCTTCTTTTGTGTTTTATGTCACCTAGAACTATGGAACCCATGTATCCCAATCCTCACCCCCCCTTTATTGACCCTGAAAATGAAGTTATTGTGGGAGCATTTAGGCATCATGGTGCCTTTTTGCTTGAGAGGGGACATGGGGATATGTCTGTCAGAATGCAAATTTGCCAGCAGATAGTTGTGATGTGAATGCAGTAGGTAGCCAGAGCAAGACATATGATCAGGTGCACCATAGGGCCACTGACATGTTTTCATCAGCATGGAGGAGATCAGGTGCAGTAGCCTGTGAACAAATGCATACCTGGAGGAAGCTGCTACACAGCCACCACTAACAGCAAATGAAGAGTTCCTGTCCACTGTCAGGGATCCAGACAGCTCACTGGAAAGTGTACAACAGCATGTCATTGACACTGGTGCTGGTGTTTCAGGTAGGACAAGTATGTCCCAGGAGGGGCTTCCATGTAGGCTAACCTATCTATTGATACCAACACTTAAACTCTTTTTAACATTAAATTTGTTTGGGGGGATAGTTGTAGATTGATGCATTTAACAACATATTCTGGTTGATTACACATGGGCTTAGGGTTGGACGTGTCATCCAAGTTCTTGTTAAAAGTATTGTTTATGGATATATAAAGGGCAAAAAGTTTTAACCCCTCCCATGTTACTGTTAATTGTAATGATGATGTCCTTACCTTTTGCTTAACTCCCACAACCAGTATCTATAGGAAGCATAGCATCATCTGCACATGGTAAACCAAATATTTTTATGTCAGTACTGAAGAGCAGTTCAAAGAAGTATTTATTTTATCCATATGTGTGATGTGGATGTCAGAACTATTGTGTATATTGCTGTGCTATCTGTAGTAGTGGCACCAGTGTTTGTTAGCATATATTTGAGTATAGTAGTATAGGTATAAATGTCTTTCCTGCATTTCTTGCTTATTATCACATGTGATCCTGACATGGAAGTGTAGGACTCTTACCACCTGATGTCAGATTATTGGCAAACTCTGACGTTGATGGTGGCCAAACAGAGGCACAGTCGGGGGGTGCAGAGGTTAAATCTGACACTGAGGTTGATATTCAAACATTCCGCAATAATTCCATCAGACACAGCCAATGGGCGTATGCCAACTAATTCCAGTGCAACCTCAGATATTGGACAGGTGGAGGGTGAGACAATCGGTCAGGGAAGTGTGGTTACTGCAGCTTCAGTGCGTGCTGACTTTGGCTGCAGGTAAAGTGTGGGTGAGGTGCCACAGAGATGGGTTGTTGGGGGTGCTCGGATGAGGCTTGCTGTCCACCCTCCTTCTGATCCAAGTGTGTCTTCCCATGCCCTTCGACGTATGTTTAGGGTTGTTATGGAGGTGCAGGCATGTTCCAGTAGGTCCTTTAGAGAAATGCTTAGGGTTGTACATGTGGCACAGGCTGACATACTTGATTGCCTCCACTCTGTTGCCAGTTCAGTGGATCAGATGAATGACGTGTTGGAACAGGCGGTGTCTGTGATGGAACATCTACTGGGAGGAGGACAACGTCCACGTGGATGTAGGCCAGCCATATAATCTGATGTTAGCCAATGTGGCCATGCCCTATCACGCTCCCATAGTTGGGACTGCTTCTACTTCGTCAGTGGTTGAGGTGTCCATGCCCAGACATGGCAAGCCATGGGGTCATGGTCTTTGGTATCTTTGTGAGGGAAGCTCATCTAGCAGACATCAGTCACATTCAAGTAGCAACAGTGTGTCTGACCATGGGAGTGGATGTTCCAGTGCAACTCCTGACAGAGCTAGTTCTCATTGTTGGGTGCAACTACAACTACAAACTATAATTGTGGATTGCTCAAAATAATCCTTGCAATGTGCATATATTGCACATATGCTTGGTCCACTTTTACAGATTACAGTTAACAGCGGAGCATTTATGACACTTGTAGAGAGTTTAATTTATGTAATATTATTAAAGAAATGTAGTATTGTATTGTATAGTTGTTACTCGTGGTATTTGAACCCACAACCTCTAACTACAGTCTTACACTTAACTCCTAAAGTTGGTTTGTGTTACAGACTTATGCATGCATACTTGCTTTACAGTTAGCATAGGCATGCTCTCTTTGCTATTATTGTATAGAAAACAAAACTCTACCTTTAAAGCTGCCATAGTACTTTTCTTGCACTGCATACTTGCTTCCGTCAGTCTCTCCAAACAGTCAGCATAAGCCTGCTGATTCAATTCAATTTCAGGATTAGCTGTGAAAAGAACATAAGAGCATTAAGCATACCAGTTTTGCCTATATTTAGCTTTCTATGTATTATAAATTCCCTGTGTTAGCATACCTGCACGACTGTGGGATGTCAGTGGTTTGAGGCTGATCCAACCACTGATTGAGCGTATCCCTCTTGCACCTTTTTAGGTTGTTGAAATTGCGCCTACACTGTTCTCCAGTGTGCAGGATGCCATTCACACTGAATACAGCCTTGGCCAGACTATTACAAGCCTCAGACTTGTACTGGGAGCCAGAATAGTCCCCCTGCAGAAGCCTTTGCCTATGGTGTTTAACCAGGAGTCCAGTAAATATCTGGGACTCCTGAACACCACACTTCTGTGCCATGAAGTGGGCATCTTACCCTCTGATGCCAGACATGTCTCTAATCCCAAAAGTAGAGCAATGGAAATTAATGATTTCCCAATAATTCCTGTTACCTTGTTTACTGGTAGTGCGAAAACCCAAACAATGATGTGAACCACATTTGTGTGTTGTTAAGAAGAGAGCAACAGTGCCAAACAAGGGGAAAAGCAATTTTTGAAACTGGAGGGTTAATCTGACACTTGACATTAGTTTGAGGGGTGTTTGCTGCTGTAACTGTTAGGTGACTTAACTTTGCAGACATACACAGGGGGCCTAAATTTTATGACCGGACACATTTTTGGTTTGGCTGTATACACTGATAAAATTCACTTTTACAGTATGAGATTCAAACCTATGCATAAGGGACAAAACATTTTCTTCCACAGTGGTGATTTTCCATCTTTGCCAGAGAAGGAGTGCTTCTCTGACATAGTCATGAATCATTCATAAATACAGATGATAGTTTGAAGTGTTAACCGTATGTGTGTGAGTGTGTGTGAGTGAGACTGGACAAGGTCCATGCATATAGATTCATTTGTGTATGTGTCTTATTTAAGTGTGAAGGCCATCCAAGCCCAGATGTCACATTATACTAACAAAAACATAGTAGACAGTATAACCTCAGTCATACATCTGAACCTTCAAAACACAGTAAGAGCGTCTCATCACTCATACATATAATTCATATCAGCTCCACTATTTATAATTATGTATAAAGTGTTATAAGTGAGATTGAATATAATATGAAATGGAACAAACAGTAAAAATGTCTGTAATTTCCTGTATTAGAATGGACCATGTGTATGGAAGCCCTACACGTACACCTATTGCCTCAGGACTATTGAAATAACACTTGTATATTTTCCTATTCATTAGTATAGTCTGGACTGTCACAACAATAGAAATATGTTTTACTTCCTTTATTAGAATCCAGGACCATCTGTACAATAGCCCTACATTTACACCTGCTGCTTACCTAATTCTCTATTAATTCTCAACTTCTGTGTGTTAGCTGCTACGCAATACACCTTAAGAGTGTTTGCACAGTACCCAGCAGAATTAATCGAATGTATCTGTTTTAAATTGTTGACTATCTGCATCCTGTCTGCACGTGTTTGATGGCTGCAGGTATTGGAGAAACATGCTAACCACCAAGCAGTGTCTCTTAGCGGTGTTGCTCAATGGAAAGCAAAAATTGCAACAGTGTATTCTTTTTGACCTTTACACTGTCTACGCCCTGTCTTTAGGTGTTCTGTCCACTTTCTGTGTGGACAAGTAGTCCAGGTTTGCACACTGCTAAGTGTCATGCAAATGAGAAAAGCATAGCTAAACCTGACATTCATTGTATTTCTCTGTTTCCCTTGTTTGTGCTAAGCCATGCAATACACAGATAGTGGCATTAAAGAAAACAAAAGGCAAGTAAGGAAAATTAAATTAGGTGAATTGATGAAAAGAAATCTATTAAACACTACATAATTTATGTTGGTACACATGAAATATTTTTACAGACGTCTGGTTTTGAACTGTCACTCCAATGAACTTTCAAAACACCGTAAGAGTGTCTTATCCCTCTTTGCCACACAAATAGTTTTGTAGCAGAGAACTAAAATAATTGTGCATACAACCAACTGCAACACACTACTGTTTATTCACTACTGCTGTTCCAGTTTGAGTGGCTGCTAGCGTTTTGTTTGTGGTTCCGTTTCTTCATTTGTCGAACAAAACGCCAGATTTCAGGTGTTGAACTATGGATACCACTCGTAGTCCAGCAAGCATTGCCTCGCCTAGGCATGGTAAAGAAATTGCGGACCTTCGGGCTGAAGTGTCAGCCTTACGTGGAGAGGTTACTAAGCTTTTGGAACTCTTTAGCAGTGAAGGGCGGTGAGAAGACTTGTTTTATCGTGAACCAGGTGGGAAGCAAGTGGGTCACAACAACTTCTCAGCTCGTCATAGCAGCAATTCTCTTTTATTAAATGATTTTGGGGTCAATCCCACAGCGACAGGAAACAGTGTAGAAATTCCATCGACTTCATCTCCAGGTATTCCTAATGGGCAAGTAATCAGTTCTCAACGGAGAGGTGGGATTGATCTCTCAAGCACCATGGGTAAAGTTGACAACCACAAAATGGATGTAAATGACTTTACTTTTGACTTTTCATTCGGAAATTTAACCGAAGAAGCGAGACGGACTGGTACGAGACCGAAAACTTCGCAACCTGTTAAGACATATGGTCAAGTTTTGGCCAAGGACAATAAAGTTACAGGTACTTCTGTTCTATCTGATAGGCAAGCTGTTAATGTAACACAAAACAAAAAATGTTACAAGTTAAAAGAATTTTTTGATAAAGACTGTAACTTTGATACTTTAAAAGAAAAACCATCAGTCGGCAATGATATTGTTTGTAAAGGCACTTTAAAATACATTATTTAGGCCTTTGGTAAAAAACTGAATACTATAAATGCAGTTAAGCTAGATAATGCATATTTAAGTCACTGCTTGTCTTTGAAAATTGTACCCATGGGTTTACGGTTTCACAAAGTACCAATGGGAATTGATATTACAGAAACAGTAGTAAATTAATTTAATATGTTGTTTGACACATTTGGTTTTGAATATATGAAGACTCTTATTAAATTCAATGATGCTAAACTATGTAAATGTATAAATGAGGTTGAAAAAATTAACCATTTAATTGTTCAAGATTTGGCTTTTCCTCAGTGGGAAAGACTATATCATAAACAGTTTGAGACAGCTGAGTATAGGGCAAAAAAAGCTTTTGAAAAGAAAAATAGGAAGCTACACAGGGACATTGAACAGTATAAATGTCATGAGATGTACAAATGGACTAATAAGGAATCGATTTATACTTATAGGGACAATGAAACTAATAGGCATGACACACAATACAATAAGGAAACTTATGTACATGAGGGAGATTTTTTTCAGGCCCCAAGGAAAGGGCAATCTGCAAAATGGAAACAAGGGGGGAGATGGAAGAAAAAGTTTTAAGCTCATCTCAGCCTAGTCCAGTTTTGAATAGCAATGATGGGTTGTATTCCATTGGAGAGAGTGGGGACCACTTTATAAAACAGGATGGAGTGGTTTGTGAATATAATAATTTCAACATTTTCAATTATAGTAGTTTGCAATTGGAGACTACTCACTTCACCTTGTTATCAAAGGGTATGAAATTCATCCCGACCACTAATTTCAATTTAGTAGACTGCCTTAGTGAATTGAAATTATACACCAGAAAGTTAAATTTGGCCCTTTTGTTCAAACAGAACACTGTCCAGCAAGGACAGAATAGTAAATTAAAGAAAAAAAGTTGCTTTATCCCTAGTAACAGCTTATATGTACAGAATTTTGAAAAAAAGACTTCTAGGGACATATATGAACTAAACAAGAAAGTCACAAGGACCCAGATTAGAAGAAATTTAACTTATGATGAACACAAACTTTTAGATGAGTTGAGAACTGACAACAGCATTCATATCATGAAACCTGACAAGGGAGGAGGCATGGTATTTTTTGATGCCTTCTCATATAGCACCATCATTCATGATATATTGCACAACTCAGGTAATTACACTGTGACATCTTTGAATGAAGTTCACATAGCATACAGAAGAATAGACATGTTCCTAGAAGATTTTCTTCTTGAGCAAAGAATCAGTGAAGAACTATACAACTTTATGACAGTGGAACATCATATATTGGCCACGATTGTAGGCATTCCTAAAATTCACAAGGATATTTCTAACCCGCCATTTCATCCTATAATTTCAGGAAGCAAATCTAAAACTTTTCCTATGGGAGTTGTTATTGACACCTTACTTAAGCCTATTTATTCAGATATTTCACATTTAGTTAAAGACTCCTGGGAATTTTTAAAAAACTTCCCAGTGAATGTCAACTGTCAAGAATTATTGTTCACATCAGTGGGATAGATTTATTCTCTAGTATTCCTTTAACACAGGGTATGACTGCATTTACCAACAGTTTGAGAAAACACACTACTATGAGTTGGGATAAGATTAGTTTACTAGTAGAACTCACTAGTATTGTATTAGAACACAACTATATTTATTTTGAAGGGGAGATCTTCAGGCAGACCAGAGGGGTGGCTATGGGGGCAGCATGCACCCCCATTTTCGCCAACCTGGTCTTACTTGATTGGGAAGAGAAAACTATTTTTAATAGTAGCTATTATGGGAATATTATGTACTACTCCCGATACCTTGATGACATTTACATCTTGTGGAAAGGGGATTCCAATTCTTTCACTTCTTTTGTTCAATATCTTAACAATAGTAGTGATTTCTTAAAATTTACATATGAGTGTAACAATGTAGGTGTGGCTTACTTAGACACTTTCATTTCACGTGAAGGTGATAGATTTAAATCTAAGATTAATAGGAAAGCCACCTTCACCAACTCATATTTAGATTATAACAGCAATCACCCCAAGAAACTTAAATATAACATATTCAAAGGGCAATTAATTCGAGCCATTAGAATGACTTCGGACCGACAGGACACTGTGGACGAAGTTAAATTTATTATGAGTTTATTTAGAGAAAGGGGATACGATGAGCAAATGATGAAGGATACTGAGATTTATGTTTTAAATGAATGGGGATCTAAGTACAAGCCACTTTTGGGGCAAAATAGTCGAAATTTTGAGGCCTCTATAGATAAGAAAAGCATCATAAAGAAAGGAAGTGAATTCACATTTAATCGAGCCTGCATTATTGAATTTGGACCTTTTCCCCATTTAGTAAAGAATATAGTGACAAAAAATTGGCAGATATTTTTTCGGACCAAGATACTCAGAATATCTTGGGACCTAAGCCTAGTTTTGTTTATAAAATGGGTAGGAATCTGAAGAATATTTTAGAAAATGGGTGCAAGATGCATATCAGGAAGGACACACATACTACTAAATGCGGGGCCTGTAGCCAGTGCTATGTTATATGTGAAGAGAGTTGTCTTACTTTAGACAATGTAAACAATACCACAATTAGACCTAAACAAGGAAATTGTAAAACCAGCATGCTAGTGTACATTGCCAAATGTAATATCTGTCCTGCCTATTACATAGGCAGAACAGAAAGACAATTCAGAAAAAGGATTTACTCGCACTTATATAGCATAAAAAA
Organism: Protopterus annectens; assembly: GCF_019279795.1. Taxonomy (NCBI): domain Eukaryota; kingdom Metazoa; phylum Chordata; order Ceratodontiformes; family Protopteridae; genus Protopterus; species Protopterus annectens. The sequence continues at coordinate 1,115,942,030 of NC_056741.1, forward strand.
CAAAGATATAAAAAATGCTTTATACAAACACATCAGTAAGGCAGGTAATGAACATTCCTTTAAGTTTGCTATACTGGAGACAGTTAAAGCAAACCCTAGAGGTGGAAATATAAAAAATATTTTAGCCTACAAAGAATATTGGTGGCAATTGTACACTGATGCAATGACCTTGCCTGGCATCAATGACTATATTACAGTGAAACCCTTGTTAATGATAAAAAGATGAATACATTAACATCTCTTCTGTACATATTTTTGTACATATACTTTTGTATATATATATTTTTGTACATATACTCTTTAGGTGTTTGCCTCACCAATTTTATATTTAATGTATTTATGCAACGTCATCTAATAGTTCAGATTTTTATTAATATTGAACCATGGTCTTCATAAATAGTTTTATATATATCAACATATTTTTATATATTTTGTATTATTTTTACATGATTAGAGAGTGAAATTTTTTTTTACATATTTCATATGATTTTTAAATACTATGTATGTTTTGCAGAGTTAATTCATTATTGTTGCTTTAAGATTACTTCAGTTTGGCGCCAAAGCACAAATATTTAAAAAGCTGTAAAGGAATTAAGTCTGTTTGTTCTGATGAAGCTCGTTGAAACGAGTGAAAGCGCTCAACATTTGTTTTAATAAAAGACTTTTCAATAGTCTTGTGAGCAGCGATTTACTTTCCAGTAGCTGCACTTAAATTATTGAAAGTTTCTTCATTGACACACTCTACTGTTTATTCACTACTGCTGTTCCAGTTTATGAGTGGCTGCTAGCGTTTTGTTTGTGATTCCGTTTCTTCATTTGTCGAACAAAACGCCGGATTTCAGGTGTTGAATACACAGATAGTGGCATTAAAGAAAACAAAAGGCAAGTAAGGAAAATTAAATTAGGTGAATTGATGAAAAGAAATCTATTAAACAACCCTACATAATTTATGTTGGTACACATGAAATATTTTTACAGACGTCTGGTTTTGAACTGTCACTCCAATGAACCTTCAAAACACAGTAAGAGTGTCTTATCCCTCTTTGCCACACAAATAGTTTTGTAGCAGAGAACTAAAATCATTGTGCATACAACCAACTGCAACATCCTCCACAGTACTAACAAAACATATGACAGTTGTTTGTACGTGTATTAATTTCAGATGTAGTGCGTTGAGTGATCACACAAACATTTATGACTATTGCTTGCATAAATGCAGCTATATCTTATCTGTCTGTTGATCATTCTTGTCTTATCTGACAAGTAATCTGAGACATGCAGTCTGTAAGGCATTCTGTATCATTGTCCTTAAAATGAGTGAGGATATTAAATGGCAACAATATACAGTTGTCAACAAATGAAGGGGAGGTTGGGAGTTACTGAACAGAAACTGTGCAATGTCTGCTGCTTACTTACATTTAAAACCTAGATACAATTACTTCTACACTTTGTAAGTCTAACTGGGCTAACATACCCACTGGAGGTAGGGGAGTCTGACTTGCTGTTATGTTTCCATCTCCCCACCAGTAATTATTCACAGTTACAATCTATTAGACTGAAGGAGTGCCTGCACTGTGTTTGCATCTGATACACAGAGCCAGTTATTTGGGATTTAGCAATTCTAATGAGTTCACACCTCATTTGCATATTCACCATGCTCACAATCCTGCATGTACACATTAAAAATGGAACAATGTGGCTAGGGCAGCTGAAGGTGAGGAGACTTATTTATGTGGATAACACAGAAGAAGATATTACTTTTGAATTTATCTGCACAGAAGACTACTGATCTTGATAAGGTATGCTTGCATTTTTTAGCTATATACTGCATATGCAGAATGAAATATCAGTAAGAAAAATCTGTTTATATATGTATTAGCAAATGCTACTTTTATCTGTATGCATTTCTTAGAAGTGTAATTATGACATTGGCATGTTTGTCAGGGCATTCTACTTTCTCGGAAGCACAGCCTTATTAACTGTCATCACAAGTGCTAATGTTACAACTGTTTTAATCTGTACACTCTTCTTTTGCTATTTCCATGAAATGTAAATGCTGTATATTGTTAGTGACCCAGGGGTGTTAGCCTTCTATGATGGACAATACACACCTTTAGGGGAGTGCTGGGCAGAGGTAGATATGACTGGCAATAACTTAAAATGGAATGTTCTGTGTTAAATCTGTACACATGTTTCGGGGGCAGTTTATTTGATAGCACGTTTAGCTTTTCACTGATGGTTTGTTAGCTAAATGTGTCATTTGTCTGTTGTGTTGGGGTGCAGGAGCATAGTTGCATTTCTGTTTTGACACAAACAATGTTTTAAAAATGCTATTGTAACTCTCCTTGTTTTGGATCCAAACTTGCTTTGTGTGTGATTTTAATATGTTACAACCACACAATACCTTTTTTTATATTTCAGTATCTTGACTGTTTTATGTTTCTCCAGTAGATGACAGTGAATTGCTACCCTTTATGTGTTATATCAAAACAGGGCTTTTATTTATGTGATACTATGTGTGTTATTATTCTTTTGTGTTTTATGTCACCTAGGACTATGGCACCCATGTGTCCCAATCCCCAAACCCCCCCTTCAGTGACCCTGAAAATGAAGTAATTGTGGGAGCATTTAGGCATCATGGTGCCTTTCTGCTTGAGAGGGGACATGGAGAGATTTCTGTCAAAATGCAAATATGGCAGCAGATAGTTGTGATGTGAATGCAGTAGAAAGCCAGAGCAAGACATATGATCAGGTGCAACATAGGGCCAGTGACATGATTTCATCAGCATGGAGGACAGCAGGTGCAGTAGCCTGAGAACAGATGCTTACCTTTGGGGAGCTGCTACACAGCCACCACTAACAGCAAATGAAGAGTTCCTGTCCACTGTCAGGGATCTATACAACTCACTGGAAAGTGTACAAGAGCATGTCATTGACATTGGTGCTGCAGTTTCAGGGAGGACAATTATGTCCCAGGAGGGGCTTCCATGTAGGGCTTACCTATCTATTGATACCAACACTTAAGCTCTTTTTAACATTAAATTTGTTTGTTGGAGATAGTTGTAGATTGATACAGTTAGCAACATATTCTGGTTGATTACACATGGGCTTAGGGTTGGACGTGTCATCCAAGTTCTTGTTAAAAGTATCGTTTATGGATATATAAAGGGCAAAAAGTTTTAACCCCTCATCATGTTACTGTTGATTGTGATGGTGGTGTCCTTTGCTTTTGCTTAACTTCTTCCATGACCAGTATCTATAGGAAGTATAACATCATCTGCACATCGTAAGCCAAATAGTTTTATGTCATTGCTGAAGAGCAGTTCAAAGAAGTATTTATTTTATCCATATGTGTGATGTGGATGTCAGAACTGTTGTGTATATTGCTATACTGTCTGTAGTAGTGGCAGCACTGTTTGTTAGCATGTATTTGACTATAGTAGTGTAAGTGTAAATGTCTTTCCTGTATTTCTTGCTTATTATCGCATGTGATCCTGACACTGGAAGTGTAGGACTCTTACCACCTGATGTGTATTGGCAGACTCTGACGATGATGGTGGCTAAACAGAAGCACAGTCGGGGGCTTACAGAGGTTAAATCTGACACTGAGGATGATATTTAGGCATTCCGCAGTAATTCCATCAGACACAACCAGTGGGCCTATGCCAATTGATTCCAGTGAACCCTCAGATACTGGACAGGTGGAGGGTGAGACACTCAATCAGGGAAGTGTGGTTACTGCAGCTTCAGTGCCTGTTGACTTTGGCCGTAGCCAAAGTGTGGGTGAGGTGCCATGCAAAAGGGTTGTTGGGGGTGCTTGGATGAGGCCTGCTGTCCATTCTCCTGATCCAAGTGTGTCTTCCCAGGCCCTTCGACGTATGTTTAAGGCTGTCATGGAGGTGCAGGCATGCTCCATTAGATCCTCCAGAGAAATGCTTAGGGTTGTCACTGTGTTGTCAATTCAGTGGATCAGATGAATGACATGTTGGAACAGGCAGTGTCTGTGATGGAATGTCTGCTGGGAGGAGGACAGCATCCATGTGGATGTAGGCCAGCCACATAATCTGATGTTAACCAATGTGGCCATGCCCTATCACCCTCCCATAGTGGGACTGCTTCCACTTCTCCTTCAGTGGTTGAGGTGTCCACTCCCAGACATGGCAAGCCATGGGGTCATGGTCCTTGGCGTCTTTGTGAGGGGAGCTCTTCCAGCAGACATCGGTCACATTCAAGTAGTGGCAGTGTGTCTGACCATGGGAGTTCATGTTCTAGTGCAACTCTTGATGGAGCTAGTTCTCGTTGTTCTGCCACCTTTACCATGCACAGCTCACACCTATCTAACATACCAAGACTTAGAGCTATCTCAGAGCTTGGCTGTAGTCCTGCAGACACTCTCACACCAATTTCACCTGGAGGACTCATACAGACATGCACACACTACAGTTACATGGTTCAGCCCTGAAGCTTAAAGCTGATTTTGTCTCACAGGCCATTAGTTACTTTATCAAATGTCTGCCTGCTTCTCTTTCTTACTCACACACACTCGCCCATCATTTGTGTCAGCCTATGCTTCTTGCCCAACCCCCCTCCCCCACACACAGACACACACAACACCCTGTGAAAGTGATGATAACTGTGCCATATCCTTGTTGGTTTCAGGGATAATTAACATTTGTGCCCGATGCTCAGGGTACATAGCTGACTTAGTGCTTTGTATATCTGCATTTGTTGTGATGCTTTGCCAATTGTACTTTGACATATTTTGGTCTTAGAAAGTTAGACCGTGGATAGAATCACAACATTTTTTGCATTAGTATTTTTAATAACCTTCTGAAAGTTATGAAGTCTGAAACTGAAATGCATCTCATTACTTTCTAACTTCTGTCTTTAATGATTTTCCAATATAAAAGTATGAAGCCAAGCTGAGGACATTTGGTGACCATCAGTACTTTTGAGAGGTGTGAATGTGTGAATCTCTGATGCCTGATGCCTGCTACTTGATAGAGGACACATGTATTCACATAATTCTCTGCTGTCACATGTTAAAGTACTTTCTGTTCAAATGGGTCTATTTTGAATGAAGTCCCACTTACCCAACTTTCTAAACACCGAGATGATGTCTCCAACAACGCATTTGAACAACCTCTCAGAACACCGACTGAAAACTCCAGGTAAGTAACCACTTGGCTACCATGTTGAACTTGGCCCCTTTCCCCACTGTAGTGTGATGTCAGCGTTGGTATGTTTAGTTGGGAGGTGTGGGGGCACAGTCCCCCACATTGGTGGGTTAATTTGCTTCTGTTTTAATTTACTTTGTGGTGCAGACAAGTGGTTGCTTACCTGGAGTTTTCAGTCGGTGTTCCAAGAGGTCATTCAGATGCGGTTTTGGCTAAGTTATCTCAGTGTTTAGAAAGTCAAGTAGGTGGGATTTCATTCTTTTGAAGCAGATCCATACAAACTGCCCACCTTTTACTTGCTTACATTACCAAGTAACAACATGTAAGAATATGCCATTCATTCATATTATTACACAATACACTCCAGGTTCAACACTTGCCTTGTAAATCCAGCAGTTGCAACAGTTTTAGTTCAGGGCTGACTCTGACTGATGTTAGCAGTACATAGCCATTACATGGGTAGGTAAAGGGTTATGAGTATTGCTTGGCATCAATGTTACTGTATGTATGTGCATAGGATGAAGGTTTTAGCTCCTTAGTTGGTGGGTGAGTGTGCTATGCATTGCCTCTTGGCCAATGTGCGGGCATATTGAGCATGCCTATATCTACCTGCACCCACAGCAGCTGCTGGTTCCCCCATGACTCCTCACTTGCATGTGGCTGTGGTGACCTTGCCATTGGTGTTGGGATATGTGCCACTTCCCCTTGTTGATTCTGCTGAAGCTGCTTTCTCAGGATCATATTGTGAAGTATGGCAAAGATGGTGAATATTTCAGTACATGTATTGTACTGCAGGGCTTCCTCAGATGTATCTAAGTACGAGAACTGTGACTTCAGCAGCCCAAACACATGCTCTATGATATTTCTGGTTTGAGCGTGTGCGTCATTATGATGTACTTCAGTGGTTGTGTCTGCATTTCTAATGGGCGTCATCAGCCATGGTTCCAGTGCAGAGTCTGCATCCCCAGTAAATAATGCTGTGGGATATCACCCCTAGTGAACATCTGATACAGTTGGGAGGTGTGCCAGATACGTGAGTCATGGTAACTGCCTGGGTTGCCAGCACACACATTCAAGATTCCCTTAGCATTACACACAACTTGGCAGTTAATTGAGTGGAAGCTCTTTTTATTTATGTAGAGCCTTCCCTCTTCCCCGGGTGGTGCCTTAATTTTTATATGTATACAGTCTATGGCACCCAGTACTTCAAGGTAGTGTGCTACAGGGTAGAACTCCTGCATATTTATGGCCCTCAGGAGTACAGGTGGTCAGTGGCATGTTGGATCGTAGCATTCAGGAATTGATGGAGGATCCTGGATGCTGATCCCTGTGACACCCCCAACATGTGCCCTGCTGCTCTCTGAAATGTTCCTGTAGCTAAAAGTCTTAAGTGCTACACATACCTTTGTCTCCAGTGGTATGGGGCTCCCCTCAGTTTGCCGTGGGTCTGAGTTGAGGATAACAGAGGTTGCAGAGTTCCTACAGTGTGTCTCTATCCACCATGTAGCGCTTTACAGTTTCCACCTCATGCAGATTGTGATACGTTAAATGGGGCCTGAAAATTCTTCTCCTTCCTGGCCATTGTCTATTAGCAGCAGCAGCAGCATAGACTTCAGCCTGTTGTACATACACATGAATTAAAGCAACTGCAGCCCCTAGCATTCTTTCTGTGTAGACTCCCTTCAGTGGCTGTATTCTAGTAGATTTTGGAATTTGCAGGGAAAACCGGCAATGAGTCTATACAATTACTTTATAGCTTGTTGAATAGCTCCTCTATCCTGGCTTGGCTGATTATCATGTAATTCAGCTGCTTATGCTGTAGTTAGAATGCCATAGTGTTTACTGTGGATGCACAGCTCTACACACTGTATAGAGCCACTTTCTGAATGCAAAACAGTGTGCTACTGTGTGTGCATCATGGCGCGACACGCACACGGTGTAAGCAGATCATGTAGGCTTTATTGAATATGTCCGTTCATGTCTTCAAACACAGTTACTCATTAATCACCTTAATTTCATTTGCCTGAACTTCAGAACAGGTTGAATACTATTAAGGCCATCCAAGCCTTAGCCTGATTTTGCTCTTGGGTTGTTTATCCACACATACTCTACATTGTCTGTTTGAACAACTATGTCTCAATCCCTCTTATTCTCCTACAATCTCTGTATAACTAAAAATTCAAAACCGTAAGCTTGATGTATTTTAAATGTTAAAGTATTAATTTCAACACTTATTTCAGACATTTGATTCTATATTCTGACCCTTAGCTTTCTCTTAGATTTGTCATTATAAAATTTTGAACATTTTCTGAATTTGGCTAAATATACTGTGTTTTTAGTTTGGTATAATTGGGCATATGAATAAATTATCCCTTGAAATAAACTTACTGACAAGGATGTGTCCCCTTTTTTGAGTAAGTATAGTATGAACATTTTTATGTTGCCCTTTGTTGCACAATAACTACTTTACGTTACATGCACATCTAGATCCAGAAAGGGTTTTCCATGTTGGCATTTACAAAATCATATTCCTTTACAGATGTGCCAGTGCATTTTGACTATTTGTTAAAGTGATTTTGTATCTGTACTATAAGTAAATATACATGGGGCGGCCGCGGTGGTGCAGTGGTTAGCATTGCCGCCTCACAGCAAAATGTTCTCTGGTTCGATCCTTGGCTGGTGTGCCTTCTGTATGTCCTTCCTGTGGTCGCGTGAGTTTCCTCTGGGTACTCCAGTTTCCTCCCACATCCCAAAGACATGCTGTAGGTGGATTGGACACTCTAAATTGGCCCCAGGTGTGAGTGTATGCGTGTGTGTGCCTTCTTTGGAAGGTTGGGCACTGGGCTGGCAACTCAACACTGTAAAACTCTACTGCCAATCATGAGTGGACAGGTGATCCACTGTGGCAACTCCTAACCGGGAAAAGCCAAAAGAAGAAGATTATAAATAAATATACATAAGAACTTGTTTATACTTGTTGATCTTACATTACCAATCCTTTGTGCCAGATGTTTAGAGGGCCTGTCATTTCTTAATGCAATAACCACGTCCTTTTGGGATTTTTTTATTAACTTATCAGAGAACTTCTGAGAAAAAACACTTATTAGATATATCATCTGCTTCTCCATATTTGTTTTATCTGTGTTTACCCTAGCCACCCATAGTATCTGTATTGAACATATGTGGTGGGTGCATACTCCTATGTAGGTACGTACTTCTACATACTTCCTTGGAATGAATGGTAATATGTAGTTCATTATCTTGAGATGTAATGTTAGTGTCTAGGAAGTTAATACTAATTGCCAAGATTGCTTCCAAGGTACAATATAACATTATCTAAATTTCTGTTCCATACCATCGCACTGTATAAAAAATATCATCCACAACTTTTCTGTAAGACAAGCCATTACTTAAAAATGGGTTTGTGTGTTCTAAAACATTGTCCATCTTCCATAAAGCGAATACCAAGATCTCACCTGCTTTCCACCCTCCTTTACTGCTCAAAAATATTTACCAACCTACATAAGACTGAATTAAATAACCTTGAGAGCTGCTATAAAAAAAATAGCCAAGTTCGCCGTTGACCAGTCTCACAGATCCCACCACTGTACTGCACTCCGCCAACTCAACTGGCTCAAACTTCCCAACCTTTTAACGCTCAACCAACTCAACATTGCTCATAATATAATCCACAATCCTGATCTCTGCCCAGCTCTCTCCAGCCTAGTTGAACCTAATACTAATCCCAGGTCCCTAAGATCATCAGACAAACTACTCGTAAAAGTCCAGAAACTACTGTGGTGACAGTCTTTATTCTAATAAAATATCCGTATCCTGAAACCTTTTAATACTTGGCAACCCTGATGATTACAAATTCAATTTACTACTAAAAGAACATCTTTCAAACCTTTGGCTATGCTCCTGCAGCCATCCAGGTTGACCCCACTAAAACCTGACTGACCCTCTAACTTACATTGTATAACCCCCCTTTTTATGTTGTTCTAACATTCTGTGTATTCTTACTTAATGTTATATTCCTACCTGTCCTATCATATATGTAACTTGATTATCTTTTATATTTGCTATGCTCAATCAAAAATAGATTTTTTCTACTACCTTGTATGCAACTGTCTTCTCATCTTATATTTTGTATGCTAATTTAAAAAAAAAAAATTCTGCTATCATGTATGTAATGCGATTAATATCAACTATCACTAAGTTATTGTCTAATACATGTCTTGGAGCTTTTCTTCCAGGGTCTCCACTGAAAAAGGGTCACTGAGCAGCCAGACACTACCCGGTAAGTAAATTTAAGTAAATAAAAATAAATAAATAAATAAGTTAGTGTATATATTACCAACAGGGATAACCATCACCACACATTTCTTCTGCAAGTATAAACATTGATTAAAACAGAATAAATTAATCTCTAAAACTAGTGTTACCAATTTGCATACTATATTTATAAAAGTTGTGGACATCATTTTGTCTGACATAAATTGTTTTAACCCCTTGAAAGCCATTCACTTGGTATCACTGTGAAGAGAGAATCTCCATCTAAAGATACAAACAAAAATGCCTTCTTATTCATTGAATGACACATAAATGTAAAAAAAATCACTGATATCCTTTATAACTTGGAGAATATTGTAAATTCCCCTTCAGTGTGGATTCCTTCAAACATCCTGTAGCGTATACTATGGGTCTCACTGGTGGATTTTAAAGGTCTTTATGAATTTTAGGTAACCCATAGTAAATGGGAATGATAGGGTATAAAACATACATTCAGCATATCTAAAGACAGTTCATTCAGGTGTATATCCTATACCTGAGTGTTCAGTACTTTAATAATTTGTTCAGCTCTTATTCTATTAATATGTCCATAGGTTTCATTGTCAGTTAGCAAATCATTCACCCTATCAAAATAAAAATATTTATCCATTACTACGACAGCCCAGACATTGTCAGCAGTTTTAATTATAATCTCATCATTCATAATGAAGGCTTGTAATGTTTGCCTCTCTTCCTTAGTAAAATTATAATATAGATGTACAATTAAAATATAGATATCTATAACTGGTATTACTTCCCATGAAAAAATCATAATATATTTTTTCAAGTTCTTTTTGAAAGGATAAAAACAAATTACTATGTGTGAAGTAAAGGAACTTTTCCTTTTAAAGGGCTTCCTATTAACATTTCTGTCAGCCATATGTAGAAACAATTTCAGCATTTTATATTGTCAAGTCTCATAGAAAGCTACAAGGAAGAATGTGATCATAGGTCTGAAGTAAGAAGTGTTGAAACGAATGCCATATTTAGGCATGTAACACAGTACATCTCAAGCTTGTTTTGAATATTTAGTTATACACTCCCCTACCATGCCCCCATATCTCACCCGCCCCCAGTGGTACTACATTTAAAGCACCTAACCACCCTCACTTCTCAGAACAAATCAACAAAGTCCTAATCCTTAAAGTGGCATATAGTTAATTATACACCCAACTTACAAATTATAAACTACCTTATTTTACCTCCCTATATTCTAGCCAAAGTACAAGACTCCTAACTGCCACCACTACCTACTTCAGTACATCTGAAGTTGCTACTGCTATTTTCCCTCCTACCTCTTTTGACTATACCTTATCTACTCACCACCTATGAACATCAGAACTATCTAGGATTTCACTACCCTAGAGGGCAAACCTCTACATCAGTCAGGGAAAACTTTCAAAACCAAGTAAACAAATCTTGCTCACCTAGCTACTTATTTGCAAAATATCACCGACTCATTTGTATCAGATATATCCATCCAAAAACCAGGAAATAGCAGAACCTAAAACGTAAACTCCTAAAACTTGTATTTAGGATATAATTTTGGGATGTACCTTACCAGACACCTGCAGCAACTGGAAAGACCCCAAAAGTACCTCACCAAGAGGATCAAAGGGCTCAAACAGATGCCATATGCTGCCCGGTTAAAGAAACTCCAGCTCTACTCAGTGGCATACCGCCTGTTTAGAGGCGATCTGTGCCTGACGTATAAAGCCATGTCCAACCCAGAATTAATGGACATGCTGCACCTCAGAAAATCCAAATCCTGTCGAGCTACACGCTCGAGAGACTTGAACCTCAGCACTGAAATAAATAGGACATGCTGGAGGGACAGATTCATAACCCAGAGGCTCCCTTCACTCTGGAATAAAATCCCAGTCCAGGTTAGGCAGAGTCCCTCATTGACTCTCTTCAAGAGGAATCTTGATGAGTGGATGGGAGATTGTAGGTTTACCCTGGGTATGACTTCTGTGTCACTGTTAGACAGAGGCACAGTATACTAACCTCAAAAAAAGGGCATAGCAAAATTAATTTAAAATGGGTGGCGAAAGCCAAACACATTCTGGCTAGGCTTGTAAATGCCCTAGGGCAGATAGCCTAGTATGAACCTATGAACCTATAATATAACCTCTTAATAGATGGAGACCTGCATCCAAACCCTGGCCCAACTTCTATCAATAACCCAAACCTTTATACTACAGCTCTCTCTAATTTACAAACCTTAAATAGAGCCTCCAACTCACTCCAGATTGCCCACCTGAACATCAGAAGTATAAATAATAAGGTTCCCCACCTACATGCCCTCTTAGATGTCCATTTGCTTGACATTCTATGTTTTACCGAAATATGGCTAAAACCATCAACACAAGACATTGAAGTCATACCACCCGGCTTTAATATCATAAGATTTGATTGAAAAGCAAGAAAGGGTGGGGGAGTAGCTGTCCTATACAAATCTGGTCTACAGGAGACCACAGAAGCCTCTCAACCACCACAAGAAAGTAATGCTAAAATTCTTATTTCTAAGATCCAATTCAATAAATGTAAATCCGTTTATATCATCTGTGTCTATATTCCCCCAGGTAATCACACCCTTGAGAACAGCCTATGCTGGTTGTCTACTAACTATCCCCAAGAAACCATAGTCCTTGGTGACTTTAATATCAACTGGAAGAACTGTTCCTCTGAACACCCTACTACACATATTAACCTATATGGCTTTACTCTGACCATTACCAGCCTCATTAGGATCAGCAAATCCAACAACAAAGAAAGTACCTTAGACTGGATTCTCATTAATAGCCATCCCCAAGTATACAAGGTAGGGACCCTCCCTGATTATATAAGAGGCCACTTTCTCACCTTTATAATTAGGCATAAGACTTCCACTCTTAACCAACCCACCTATAAGACAATAAGGAACAATAAAAACTTTAACCCTGACATCTTCCAAAATGAACTAAGTTCATGTGATTGGTCAGTCCTAAAACACCTACCACTGGAGGAAGCAGTAACATACTTTAATACTAAATTTTTAGCCATTCTAGACTAGCATGCGCCAACACGTTCTATTAGAACTAAAATAAAAACTGCCCCATGGATCATAAAAGAAACTAGACAAAAAATCCTACTATTCATGACCTGCATTCAGTCATTCCACAAGGTACCTGTATTCAATATGCACATGATTCCACATTAATATGCAGAGCCACTTTCCCCTCTGATCTACAGACTATAACCCAAAATGTGTTTAACATAGTTGAAAATTGGCTTCTTAACCGTCGCCTCATATTTAATCCTAAGAAAACAAAACTATTACTTTTCTCTCCAACTGGTAGAGCCTTCCCACTTACCTTGACTGTTAAATCAAACAATGGCACTGTCATATCTCCTGATCCCTCTACCAAACTACTAGGGATATTAATTGATAACCTTAAGTTTGACGTGCATATTAACAATGCTATAAAAACAGTCAACAAAAAAACTTGGCTCCCTATATAGGATTAAGCTCTTCCTTACCACGTCAGCTAGGACTACTATTGCCCACACCCACTTACTCTCTACTCTCCTTTACGCCTCTCCCATATTTACAAACTTGAGTAAAAATGACCTCAACAAATTGGCAAACTCCTATAATAACATTGCCAGATTTGCCACTGAAGCTGCATACAGAACCCACCACTGTCAAAACTTGGTTCAGTTAGGATGGTCAGAATTGCCTAACCAACTCCAATACAACCAAATAATAATTGCACATAAGATTCTGTATCAGCCTGACAACACTCCCATACTTAATAACCCTATCACCCCATACAATAACCTTAAGACCCTCCGCTCATCCAACAGACTACTAGTACAAATAGTCAAAACCAACAACATAGCCGGTGACTCCTTGTTCTCTAACTCCGTTGGCAAAACCTGGAACTCACTGCCTATTGATCTTACTTTGGTTTCCTCAATAACATTATTCAGAAACAAACTGAAACGATACCTCAATACACGTTGGTTATGCCCCTGTACTTACCCTGACTATGTATGTCACTGTTAGCCCATGAACGGAGTGTGCATTAACATGTCAAACTTATGTCATTGTATATGATTATCTGTTGTATTATTCAAATGAATTCTCTTTTATGTATCTTTCATGTATAAATGTAAAGAAAAGCAATGACCTGTTATGTACTTTCATGTATAACTGTAATGAAATGTAATTAGCTATCCTGTCTTTGGTTGAAGCTTTTCTCCCCGGGCCTCTGCTGAAAATGGACATATATCCAGTTGGACTAGCCCGGTCAACAAAGGTAAAATAAATAAATACAGAGATTGTATAAGAATAAGAGAGTGGGACATAGTTGTTGAAACAGAGAATGTAGAATATATATGGATTAATAAACTAAGAAGAGATTCAAGCCCAGGTTTGAATGGGCTTACCAGTATTCAGCCTGTTTTGAAGTCGAGGAAGATGAAATTAAGGTGACCAATGGGCAACTTTGTTTTGAAGTCATGTGGTTTTGATGACTATATAAACCAGATGGAGGCTGATGGAGCCTGTTTTATGTTTTTAACCTGAAAAAGTATTGTTATGAAAGCTTGTTAATAAGTTTTTCATGTGGTGATTCGAGCTGGTCTTTTTGGAGTTTTGAGAATCCCAAATATAGTTGGATCTATTCTCTTGTGTGCAACCACTTGGAAGAACTTAAGGAGGTTATAACTGATTTTCTTTGTATTCCTTAATCGAATTTCAGTCTTAAAGGTAATGTCCAAAGTGGCGATTCATTAACTAGAAAAAGCCTTAACACTTTTCCATACATATCATCAGGCTAGTAATCAGTAATAGTTTGCAAAATGAAATTTTCCACAAAATGATTTAAGCAGAAAATTAATTTTTAAAAATCGTGTAAAACCTGGAAACTGTACACTGTAAGCCAATGGCTTTCTCCTGCAATGTATTAGATCCATCAGGACATACTGATGTCATTCTAGAGGCATTGCTATGCATTTTGTCAACTGGACACATAGAAGATAAACTTCCAGTCCCTAATGTCCTCTTCCCTCCCCCTGAAGTGTGTATGAGTGCAGGATACTGCAGTTTGTGAAACTGTAAAGCAGTCGATTGTTTGCTAAACTGTTAATTAATAGTTTGGCAGTTAATTGCTTACAATTATTTGTCACTTCTTCAATTAACTAATTTAAACAATGCTTCCAGAATGACATAAGAACATCCTGATGATCCAACCACATTGAAGGAGAGAGCCATATGCTTATAGTGTACAGTTTCCAGGTTTTGTGGGATGTTTTAAAATTTTTCTGCTTAAATCATTTGTGGAAGCTTTCATTTTGTTAATTATTACTGATCGTTAGCCTGATGGTACGTATACGTGAGAAGGCTATTTCTAGTTATTGAATTGCTGTTCTCAACATTATCTTCAAACTCGAGTTTGAGACTTTAAGGGGAAAGCTTTCCTAGTCTTGATCTTTCAGTGCCACAGTAAACTAATAAATAAGAATGGGAGGAGCTCTTATAACTCAATTTACTCTAGGGGCGGGCAGGTCAAAAATCGCCAAGTTTAAAAAGCAAAGCAAAGAACTGAGAGGATGAGTGGAAAAAATCGCCAGCAGAGAGTTGAGCACTGCTTGTAGTTGTAGACTTTGGGTTGTATCAGAGAAGATAAGGCCACATATGTACTGTCTGTATTCAAATATCATTCAAGGAACAGAATAACCATTGGAAAAAAAAGTGTGATCTGAAGCCTAGGAAATTAAGTACATACTGCTTGCATGTATTACATGAATTGGTTGTTTTTTTTTTTTTTTTTGGGAGGGGGTAGGCAGCCTGGTCTTCATGTGGTGTCTTTAACACAGTTTTTCCTCACTTCAGAGAGTATTTCATGCAACACCGCATACAAGTAAAGCATGATTTAGATAGATGTTGCTGACCTTGTTTAACATTTGTTTAGCATTCAACTTCCTTAGTATTTTTTTAGGAACGTCTCTGTCTCTCACATCATATGGCCCAATACATTTAAGACTTTTGACCCTGGAGCCTTTGAAATGGCAGACTTGCCTTAAAGAGGCAAACTAACTCTGTTGTCAGAGATCTGTGTGTGACTGGAATGGCATGATGTGATATTTGAGATGAATGAATGTGAGAAGAGTACTGTAGTATAATAGTTATTTAAAAAGGCAGGTTAATGTAAGCACTTTGTGCAGGTGAAAGAAGGGACTTATTTTGGTGTATGTTTAAAAAAAAAAAAGATACAAACATACAAGAAGTTTCACTAGAATGGAGTTAATGATTGTGACCAGAGGAATTCTGAAAGTAAGCAGTTACTTTGAAAAATGTTTTTCTTACAGTATAGAAAGTAGGTCCTGTAGAAGAAGGTAAGGAATTGTAATCCTATTTCTTGAGGCAGAAAGTGTATTATGAGAAAAAGAATGCTAGGAAACAAAATCATGCCAGTATGTCCACCACCATAAAGTCATTTAGGATTAGAACAAAATAGAAATTAGTAACATTTACCTGTTGTACTGCAGGGAAGTTTGTACATGCCAAGGAGGTTGGGATCAAAACATTTTTTCCAGTTTCTGTTGATAGTGGTCCTAAACATACATATTGCATTCACGTTTATTTCTGAAAGATATTATTTATGTTTTCAGGAAATTCTGCCTGAGGGTGACATCATTACAAAATAACAAAAGGTACCTCCAGATGTAAACCACCTAATAGAAAGAACTTTTTCTGTTGGAGTAGTAGTAGTAGTGCTATTCTGACAGAAGCAGTATTTACTTGTCTCTTCTGAGAGCTCTTCATTACATCTTAATTGACATGCAGCTGCTCGTAGGAAGTCATGTAAAATAAACAGGAACATCATTCAGTGGTGGGAAGCACAAACAGAAGTGCATTTAAGGCTTCAGCCCTTTTGTTGCTGAACTCATTGTTTGAATCAGACCTCTTACAGTTAAGACACTTAGTTCAGTTACAGTAAAAAGCATCATTCACTAACGTTAAACTGTAAAATGTTCACAATGTATATGTTTTACATCAGCCTTGTAAAGGTATTGTGGTAAGTATTGATGTGGTACCTTATATAAGTTGCACTGACGAGAACACTATGAAACCGCAATCTCTAAAGTTTTGTATTTCATTTTTCTTTTGTCTTTCTACTTTCAGGTAAACCATTTGATCCTCACTATATAATCAACAATGCTGTTTCGAACATCATTTGCTCAATTGTTTTTGGGAATCGATTTGAGTATGACAATGCCAGGTTCCAGCATTTACTTCACCTCATTGATACCAACATGAAATTGGCTGGTGGTGTTTTTGCACAGGTACTACTTTTTTATACTTTAACAGTTCATTCTTAATGTACAACTTGACCATCTTGCTGTAAGTTCATTCTTAATGTACAACTTGACCATCTTGCTGTAAGTCATCTTGGCTAAAGGGACAGTAGGGTAAGTTTTTAAGATTGCTTCCTGTACTAACAAGCCTTACAAATGTGTGCATACTGAAGTACAACCTTTGTGTTACTAATCTGAGCACCTTACTTTTATAGATGTTGACTATTGCCCATAGAAGAGGATCTATCACATTTAATTCTTGTAGCATTCTTTTATTCATGACAGCAGGTAGTGTTTGGATGAAAATTTCTACTCAGAAATGTATCCCTATTGCAACCCTTTAAATGTTAATTGGCACCTGAAAATGCATGTTCCTTCTTGTTCCTCATTTAAATGATGGTTCTTGTGCTGCTATTGGTACGCAGTCCTTCCCTTTGTCACATCTCCTTGAATCTTGTCTTGCATTTTGCTTTTTATCCCACTCCCCAAGTGGTGTTAGGCTAGAAAGGAGGTGCTGAAGCTGCTCAGAAAAAGAGTCAACAAATAGGTCCATCCAAACCAGAAAAGACTAGGAGGTTATTCCAGGTTCCTTTTATTACTTTCCCCCTCTCCTCCAAAAAAGCTAAATGTGGGTACGCCTTTATCCCCATAAAGCCCCATCATATGGCTGTAGTACACTCCATTTATCCATCCCTTTCCCAGACTGATTGGATGTGCTCTTTGTACCTTCAAGATGTTTACCTGCACATCAAAATCACCAAACCATTAATGAAGTGACTGCACTTGTGGGTGGCAGGCAATCAGTCCCAATTTTAGATGCCACTGTTTGGACTTGGTTCTACTTGACATGGTGTTAACCAGACATGTCAGTCTTAGCATTTCTTCTCTGGTTGAAGGGATACAAGTTTTCTCATTGGATCCTTGCTGCCTTGCCACTGTGACATGGACATGTGCCATTCATCACACAGTCTGTATAAGCTCTTTTACCCCT
Organism: Protopterus annectens; assembly: GCF_019279795.1. Lineage (NCBI taxonomy): Eukaryota > Metazoa > Chordata > Ceratodontiformes > Protopteridae > Protopterus > Protopterus annectens. Next base: position 1,115,959,877 of record NC_056741.1, read on the forward strand.
TAGATTCATAGTGGCCCTTGCAGAGTCCTCCCCCCACACATGCCCATGCATGCATTTTAGGTTGTAACATTCACTGGATTTTTTTCTTGATACCAGGCTCTGTTTGGCCTTTTTTTCCTCCTTATATGTTGCTGTCATTGAGATGAGCTAGGTTAACACCAATAGAAACATACTTCAGATGTCTATATTTGATGACACTATCAACCTTACATAATCCATCTTGCCAGACTCCACAAGAGTCCTTCACTGGACTGCTTAGGTTCAGTGGTCTACACACACAGATTCTGTCATCTACCCCATTCACTGATGTAGCCTGGTGGCTGGACCCTGTGAACCTCCATGTGGGAATTCCCTTCCATTTTTGAACCCTAGAGATGACAGAGACCACTGCTGCATTTGGCATATTGTGAGGGAGCAGTGCAGTGGACAGTTGGTTCAAGGGACCTGTATACCTAGGGAGTCTTGCCTGCTTATCAAAAGTCCTGGAAATGAGAGCTGTTCTTCTATGATTACTATACTTTCCAAACAGTATTTTATACTTTTGGGACTATGTTGTAAGTGTTATCCTTTCCATTCAACCTGGCAATATGGCAGTAATCTGGTATACCAACAAACAAGGAGACTCTTGCTCTTGTCCCTTGTGTTGAGAACCCATGTGAGCATGTCAGCAGGCAGCTCAATTGGGACACTTTCTAGTAGTGATGTACATTCCTGGGAAAGCTAGTTCATACAACTAAGCTGCTTCCTCCTTATACTCCCAAGAGTCATTAAGTCAACCAGTGGCCAGGAAAACCTTTCAACACTGGTGCCTGTTGGTATTGAACATTTTTGTTCAACCAGCAAGCACAAAGTATTCTAATTTTTTTCATGTTTTAGCATTTTTTAGAGGTTAGTTGAAGGATGCCCTAGGTCATCCACTGTTTCTCCCTATTTTCTCTGTTGTTGATAATGATGATCCTCCAAGAAAATCAGACTACACAAGGCCGAAGTTAACCTGATTGGTGCCTTCTGTCTGAGGTGGACCTGGTTCAATTTTCTACTGCCTTACCTTCCTTAGACTGCACTGAGGCTCTGTTCTGTCAAGCTGCTGTTGTCTTACCTTTTGGGAAGTCTCAGCAGCACCTTCAAACATTGACTTGACTGTGTAGCTAATTAATGTCTTAGTGATAGCTAAGTTACTTGATTTTTTTTCTATACAAGCCTATGTTTATCTTTTTGTCTTTGCTTAGAGACCATCTGCTTAGAAAGATTACAGTGAAGAGTGAATTAATTTCTCTGTATGTGCTACCTTTAGGGGCTTATACCCTTTCTCTGCCCACCTGTTGCACAAATCCAGAAGTATTTGTCTGATTATGTGCTTGACTGTTTTGTGTTAAAGTACATCTTTTGGCCATTTCTAGTTTATCATAACTGGACAAGACTGTGGTCCTGTAATTTCCCATAAGTCAAGTAAGCTGTTGTTGTGAAAGGCAATCCATCTTGGTGCTCCCGCTGACAAACCCATAAACATCATGGTATATATTCATTATGCCAGAGAAATTGATCCTCTCCACCCTCGCTCTCTCCCAAAAGAGAAAACTGTTGTTTCAACCTAATTGTATTCTTCTGCAACGATATCGTCTTTGTGGTCATTAGCTTTCTTAAGACAATTTTAGAGCAGCAGCTACCCTTCATCTTTGGCTTCTCAGAAGGAGGGAGTAACTATTTGGTTTAACCCATCCTTTCTGCCCAGGGTTGATACCGAATCTGACCTGAATAGCATTACAGACTTCCTGTTGTTTTTCCTGGAACATACTGTGCAAGAAAAATACCTCCTTCACTGTAATGATGTCCATAGACAGCTTAGATTCTTCATGGTGAGAACCATGTCAGTTTGGCTTTGTGTCCTATGACTGGTCCTGGTTGGGTTAGAAAGTTACTAATCATACCCTTTTCAGATGGTTGCCAAACTGTACTGCTATGATAAACTTGAGTTACTCACCAACCCAAAGTCTCATTCTTTTAGAACATGTACTACTATGACAGTCATTCTGTAATACCTCTATGGTTAATCTCTACAAAACAGTTTCTTCCTAGTCTTTTCTCAACACATTTGTGAGGCAATGCAAGTTGGACATTACCTTCTCCAGGATCAGCTTTTGGGGCTGCCATTTTCATAAATATGTTCCCTGTAAGAGTAACCATCCCAGTGAATTGGCAATGGACTGTGTCCTAGATGTTACCAAAGAGGGACCTTCTCTTATTTTATTTTGAATTTGTTAACCAGGGTAGAGCACCAGTCCCACTGGACATATTTCATCCTTAGCCTAGAGTAAACACAGTTGATATGTGACATTATATACAGAGTGACTGACAAAAGGTTATATATACATGCATTATGTGCAGAGCAGATACCAGAGTTGGGCTGCTGAAAGAATCCTAATCAAATGTAGAGCCAGAACAAGGTGTGTAGAAGAGGGTAAGTTATATGACCAGACAGAGTAATTTCATTTTCCTAGAGTCTTGAAATGAGCATTTATTTATGATTGAAAATGAGGTAAAAGGAATGATCTTTAAGAAAAGCAGGGAAATATTTCCACAGTTTGGGATGAAGGACTGAAAAATACATATTTGAACATATTGTCAAAAATATGAAAGTTGAGGGACGTTAATATAATGACAGAACTCTAAGAAGTTGTTCATCTTTGGTAACACCTTCCCTTCATCCCATATCTTACTTCCATTTCCATTTCTCTTTCATGTTTGACCTCTATTTTCTGTTAGCCCCAGAACTGGAGCAAATAATGCCCTGCTGCATTACAGGAAGGGTAGGACTGGAAGGCTCCTTTGGAAAATGTATATCTTTGAGTGGTACTAATAACTGCAGTGCAAGTCCTAAAGGTTACTGAAGAGGGACCTCCTTAAGATATTTTCATTTCGGCAAGTGCATATAACGTTTGTTTCTGTTTTCCTGTTCATGAATATTGTAGGAATTACCCCTCCAAAAACTGACTTTTCATTGGAAAACAAACTACAGCAACAGATTAAAAAAAAATCCAAAAATAGCAGTCCTCAAGGAAGGGGTAAAAGACAACATATACAACAATAGGGGAATCTTTACTGCAAGATACACACATGCCTGTATGCAGTGAAGTTCATATGTGTAATCATTTCATCTTTGTCAATCCTTCCCCTGGAGGGGAAGATTATCCCTGTCTGCAAAACAACTGTACCCAAATAACCATGGCCAAATGGGTAAAATAAGTAGTGTCAAAGAGATGAGATTTTATACTATACCATTTTTGAGTCTCTTCACTTTTACTCCAATGTGCGACATTATCTTTAGGTCTCATCTGTTGAGGACTTGTACCATTAGTTAAATATCTATTCAGTATTCAAACAGTGCATCCATTTCTGCATGCAGAAAAAGTAGCAGGCTTCTATTCAATTTTTTTCTTGTACAAAAAAAAACAAAAAAAAAAAACAACATGTTACAGATCTTTTGAATGAAAAAAAAAAAACAGAAAAATTCAAGGTGACAGTTCTAGAGTCTGTGTCATGTACTTTTGCAAGATGCAGACATAGTGACGAGATAATGTAGGTGCTTTCCTTCCTGTATTTGAAGCTCAGATGATATTTCTTATTTTCCAAATGGGAAATTCCAGTTCAGTTCTACTGTACTGCCTTTTAGCTTTTGTACTGTTCCCATAGCATTTGCAAAGTCTCTGGCCCGAGTGTTTGCACATCTGAGAGTGGATTGTCTTCATGTTTATCTTTACTTTGGAGAAGTTGCCAGAAAATATAATCTTCTGAGAGCCTCCATTTAGCCTTACAACAAACCCTGTTTTGTTTCCAGAATATCATTGGAAGTCCAGTCCTCCAAAACAAAAAAAAATCAAAACTACAACTCCCTCAAGTTAGATCTCCTGGATCTCCGTGATCTCTCTCATTTAGGACAGGGCTCATCTGATGGACTTTTTCAGTTGGATGCTACAGTAAATTTACTTTCCTCCCAGGATGTTCCCAAAGGCAGCAGTGTTCATGCTGTCCTTTTATCGAATGTTTCCTTATGCCACACGTCATATGAAAAAAAATAACTTACAAATAGAACTGTCTTTGGGCTGCGTGCTCCCCATTTTGTCATCACTAGCAAAAGAGTTAAGGTAGATCCAGCACATACTTCTGAACTTCCTTCTTAGCTCTGCTCCCAGTTCAAATGTTTTCCATTTAGGTTGTAATATGCTTGGATAGCCCACTTTCAGGTACTGAATGTACAAATGCTTTAGACTTCATCCTATAGAAGAAAACCTGTAAATGATCTGAAGACATTCTGTCCACCTCTAACAGCTTTCCAGTCAGTTCTTCAGAACCCCTGCAAATGGCCATAGACCATACCACAATGATATGGTACATAAAAAAACAGAGTTTCTCACTGCAAACAGTTTTGCAGAGCGCAAGTTTTTTTTGGAGTCAGGCTGTCAAAACTGAACTTCAAGCCATTTGCATTCTAGCCTAACAGAATTATGTAGCTATTTTTTTTTCCTGTACCTAAAGTCCTGAATACGATCTACTGCATCATACCTGCACATCTAACTTCCAGTGTTTTGTTCTAGACTTTTTGGAGGTAGTGACAAATGGCCTTCTCAGCCCTTTGAAGTATTTAGTTCTGCTTTCTGTTTAATACCTGCTCATCAATTTGAAACTGAGGCATGCAGTTTCTTCGGCAAACAGGTTTATCAACCAGGAGCATTTGAAATTGAGGTCACACAATAATGGAGGTAAAGAAGTTTACCTTTTTCCTTGTTTTGCAATCTTGAGAAGAGAGAGCATGCCATTTTTTAAAAGGGGGGAGGGCTCAGTGATGCCCTTGTCAGTTAGTATTACTCAGTGAAGTGGCGATTTAGAAAAAGGCTGATGATGAATCAACACATGCTCCTAATTCCAAAGATACTGGTAAAGATAAAAGAAGAAACAAATCTCCTGCTTGTTCCTTGCTGGACAATGCAATAGTTCACTCTTTGAACCTCTCTTTCCACAGCAAACCAAATCTCAAAACTCTTCACCTCATAGCATGGGTGACCTCGGGCTGATTTTTAACAACCATCTCTTCTCTGATGATGCTTTGGCTGTTCTAAAGGAAACAGAAGTACCAAATGCCTGAAAATCTTAACTGTCTCAATGGGCAAACAATGCCAAAAGAAATATGTTGATACAGCAACTAATCTACTAGATGCAGACATGATTCTTAGAACTGTTACAGTTGCAGTCCTAATTGTGGGTATTTGGAAATGATGAGGTTTAGACATGCAAAGTATTCCATTCCCCATGGCTTTGAAACTATCATATATGTGATTAATGGCAGTTATCATCTCTTGGCTACACAAGGCCTGCTCCAAAAGAGGTGGATTGTATATAATCACCCCAGATGAAATGGCTTGTTTTTATAATAATCAGAAGGTTTGATACAGCTATTATTTTTATCTCTGCCCCTCAAGCAGAAGAACAGTTCCTATTCCACTTCTGGGGAAAAATAAATGTACTACTTCTAATTTTGATGTAAGATGTTTTTATGTCACGTGAAATTGTCCGTTATCTATGCAAATAAATGTAGGAATGTACACAGAATCTCCCAAAAGGGGAACAAGGAGATAAGCTGGATAAATTAACATGTACTGTATATAAAATTAAGCAGGCTTGTGATGCAGCTACTTCATTTTCTGCAGAAATTACATCAGGTGTTGTACGTAGAAGGTGCACTTCACTCAGGAATGAACATCTGCTTGAGAATGTGAAGGCCCAGTTATTAGATCCCTCAGTTTCTACTGTTCTGTTTCGTAAGCTTGCAGATCCTAAGTGACAGGAGGAGAGAGAGAGAGAGATGAAGAGAGAACTACATCTGCAGTGAGGGACGTGCTTTGAAGTTCTGCCTTGCATTTGTTTTGGAATTTTCATGCTAGTAAAAGGCTTTCATACTAGATGCAGACTCTCCTCTCAGAAATCTTGTAATTGAAAAAAAAAAAAAAAAAAAATCTTGTAATTGCAAGCACTCACCTTTCAACCCCACATCAGCAGGTAGAGAGAAGCATCAGCACAGAAAATCATGGTGACTTTAGCCTGGTTCTTCCCCCATCTACTTCCCCTGTACCCCTGGGAGCAGTTGGGCAAACCATTGTGAAAAACAGGTCTGCGTCATTGACTGTTTTGCAAGATTATTTAACAGGATTTTATCAGCTTCCATATTCCACTTAGTTCCACATTGTCCTTCTCATCAAGTTCTTGATACTTTTAATTATTTGCAGCAACTTATACAAACGATAACAACATAATTGGCACCTGATCTTTAAATGTGATCAGAATTTTACTCTAGATTTTCCTGGATACTAAAGAAGGGCAAGATGTGGGGGTAATTACTGAAGTTATTTAATCTTATCCAGATTGTCTTTAAAAACTTTAACACTACACACTGGAAATAATCTGTAACTTCAAAAGGCTTATTCCCATTTCCAAGTAGCAGCTGTTGCATTTGGTCCAGCCATACTCCAGAGACTATATATCATTTGTTCATGTCTCATTGTTACACATCTGGGAAAACATCATACATAAAATTAAATCTATATTAGAAATTATTTTTATATATATGTACACATGTGGGTGTACACACTGGTTCCATTTCTTTTGTCAATGATTGCTTTGGTCAGCTTTGGGTAGAAGTGCAGTGCTGTTTGACAAATCAGATGTTCAGCCAAATGAACTTTTTTTCACATGTGTGTTTTGTCAAAATAAGTAAGTGGGATGTGTAGTAGACTGATGTATGCACACATGTGTGCATACATGAATAAATATATGGGTCTACTCACTTTGTCGACCTCAGAAACGTCTACCAAATGTTAACATGTTACCACACACATGCCAAGTGAACCTTGGCACATGCACTTTACACACCAAACTTAAATAACATAATTGTTTGCAAGGGGCAAGCCCCCCTGTGCCTCCCACCCCCTACTGATTATATATACTAACACTAAGATCGCATAATCCCCGGGGAGCTGGAACATTTTTCTACCCAGGGATTGTTGAGCTCGCACACCTGTCAAACGTCAAATGTGGTCGGTTTTAAACAATGTCAACAAATCTGCATGTACACCATGTGCAGGACCCCCCTTGATATTAGATATCTATAGATATATAGAGATATAGATATATAAATGGCTATGGATGTACAGATATTGATGTATGTAGGTGTAGTAAGTGTGTGTGTGTGTGTGTGTGTGTGTGTGTGTGTGTGTGTGTGTGTGTGTGTGTGTGTGTGTGTGTGTGTTTGTGTGTATATATATATATATATATATATATATATATATATATATATATATATATATATATATATATATATATATATATATATATATATATATATATATATATATATATATATATATATATATATATATATATATATATATATATATATATATATATATATTATATATGGGTCTACTTTGAAATTTCGAAATCCCAACACATTGAACCTCTAAATCCCGATGTTCAGAAGTTCGAAGTTTTGGAATCTTGAAATGTATCAGATGAAATCGCAATATAGTGTGGAACATTACCATTTTCTTCACTATAGTGCGATCTCAGAGTTGGTATATTTAAGTAGCAGGGGGTGTGGGGGGGTGCAGGGGGGGGCTTGGTCCCCTGCAAATAAATGTGATTTCTGAGGTTTTCTTCTTTTAGGTGTTTGTTATTTTTAATTTTGAGATTCCAAAACCTCGAACTTCTGAATGTCGGGATTTAGAGGTGTGAGGTTTTGGGATTTTGAAATTTCAAAGTAGACCTCTCTCTCTCTCTCTCTCTCTCTATATATATATATATATATATATATATATGTGTGTGTGTGTGTTTGGTCAAACACCTGATTTATTGGATAGTTTTTCAGATGTGTATTTTATCAAAATAGGTAAGTGGGATGTCTAGTAGGTATGCTTGTGGATTAGGGTCAGAGTAAGGACTAGGTATGGGGATAGACTGTATGTGTGTGTGCGTGTGGTGAGTGTCTAAGCTGTCTTGTATAGAGGTAGCAGTATGGGAATTTTTTGTTTTTTTGTAATTTGAGATGCAGGGTTAGGGTTAACATGTATTACTTGGGTGGTAGCTTCCTATCTTACATGTTATTTTGCATGCATGTGTAGGCATAAGAGTGCGTAGGCCGAGCGTGGACATACCACCACCAGTTGTGGTGTTAGGGCTAAATATAAAATGCTGTCATGGCTGGGATGCCAGCAAGAGCACAGAGATCCTCTGCTTGATTGTTGGCCCTCTCCACCATACTCACCTAGCAGATATGAAAGAATAATGGCCCCAAGCAGCAGGGATTTAGGGCAAGTGAGCATTTGGTGAGGTTTGATGGTCATCAGGAAGTGGATGCAGAAAGACATACAAAAAAGCTTTGGTAAGGTAAGCATTCCCTACGATATAACCCAAACAGTTGTTCATTCCTTTCCCATTCTGTTACATTCCATGTCTAATTTATTTGTTGTATGTGCCATGGTTCTTTATACAATTTTCTACGTTGCTTTCAGCTACCTCCTGGCTCTCCCCTCCAGCTTTAACAGTAGATATTGCTAAAGGCAATATTTCTTTTTTCCAGTCTCACTTCTCTAGTTAAGATATTTCTACCATTTTATAACCATACTGTGAATGGTTATTCGCATTCTCCAGTATGACATTCTTTATTCGTGTTATTTCCACCCAGCAACATTCTTTTCCATTGGAATCTGTAACCTAACCTTCTGTTTGATTTATATATTTAAGTCTCAGTTGGGTGACTGTAAAGTAACCATTCCTGACCTCCTTTTTTTCTGGGGAAGGATCAGCTTATCCTACTTGACCTTGCCGTTTATCTTTGAGGGCTTAAATGCATTTTCAGTGATTTATGATTATGGATCTTGATAATAAGATACAGTTTTACACTCTTTTAATTTTTAAACTATTTTCTGTTTAATCTTTTCCCCAGGTAACTTTGGCTGCAAGCTCTCTTTCCCTGTGTGCTCAAATATTTCCTATTGCCATGTACCCGTCAATATGGATACTACTGAATTAATTCATGTGTAGGCATACATTTCAGTGCTAGTGCCTGCGTGTTACTTTCATTTGCTGTTTACTCTAGGCAGTACTTGAAACAGCTTCAGTATATCTTGGAGGATAGGTGGATCTGTTTTGGGCTTCCTCTAGTACAGAATAATATCTGCAAACAAAGACATTTTTCTTTGCATCCAATGCAGCTGTATTTTTGAATTTGTAAGTCTTTTTATTTTCTTAGCATAAGGCTCCATGTAGAGCACAAACAAGGGGGGAGTGAGTATCCCTGCCTGGTTCCTCTTCTCAACCCCAATTTTTATCTGAAAGGGCCTCTTGCACTTTTATCCGTACCATTGAACCTTTATATATTCTGAATTTTAAATGCATTTATTTATTTATTGAGAAATGTAAATTCTACCATTGCCCTGCTCATAAGTCTGAGCAACTCCTGCCAAATGCTTTCTTTGCAACTAAACCAAATTGCAATATTAGTCTTTTTATGTGCTGGGATTCCTTCTGTATCATCAGTGTTTTTATTATCAACAATATGTTTGCTACCCTTCTACAAAGCCAAATTGATCCATGTCTGTCAATCATAGTATAACTTTTTGCCATTCTCTTAGCTAGTATAGACATAAAGACTTTAAAGTAAGGTTCAGGATCAAAACTGGTTTATATATTAGTGTCTGCTGGATCCATGCCTTCTTTTTGTTGCACTGACACCACTACACTAGTCTACATTTTAGTCTGTTACTAAAATCCACGGTGGTACAGCGGTAGCGTTGTTGCCTCACAGCAAGAGGTTCTCCTGTTTGATTCTCAGCTAGTGTGCGGGGAGTGCCTTCTGTGTGGAGTCCGCATGTCCTCTCCGTGGGTCGAGTGGCATTCCGAAAGACATGCGTGAATGGGCATGCCTTCGTTGAAGGTTGGGCATCGAGCTGGCAACTCGGCACCTTGAAAATCTACTGCCAATCATTAGCAGACCGGAGTTCCACTGTGACGACCCCTAACTGGGAAAAGCCGAAAGACAAGACCCACCTTTTACTTCCGCCACCATTCAAAATATTATTGAACAGTATATGCCAACACTTTAATTTCTTGTTACCTAGTTTACAGATTTCATGTTTCACTGTTGCAGTCATCACATTTGGGTTATCTGCCTGCAGGTAGCTCTCAGTCGGCCTGAATACCAGAGTCTTGGGATTTCTGCATTGGATGCTGTCGCTTCTTCCATGACGTCAGGTCATCAGGGGTATAAAACATGCAGCCATCGCCATTGCATCAGCTTTTCTTGCTGTGCAGTGTCCGAAGCAGAAGCAGTTCGCAAGTGCCAGTCATCCGCCTCCTGAAATTTTTGTTTTTCGAGTTTCAGACCTGAAGTCTTATAAAAGATAAGTACCCCGTTGGGGATCCTTTTTTCTTGCTCTAACCAATGTCAGAAAAAGTTAATAATTGTCTTGCCTGTGGAAAGCAAATACCTCACAGAGATTTTCATTCTTACTGCGTCACCTGTTTAGGCCCAGACCATGACGTTCCTCGCTGTCAGTTTTGTGCCTTGTTCAACTCCCTAACTATTCGTTGTCGGGCTGTTTTTGTCATGAAATTCTTTCGCTGTTGTCCTCTGTATTCCAAAATGGCTTCGATAAGCCATCTGACTACTGATCTTCCGAAAAAATGTAAGGATAAAGACTAGACAGACCGCATAGGTCCAAAACTGCCAACGACGCTTCCATTAAGCTAGTCGCCAGTCAGCCGGTACTCGGGTGCTTTTGCAGCCCCTGATACCCACTTCTACAGATTTGTAGGCCTCTACTAAGACCCATTCGGAGTCCAGTATGCCACGAGATGCTTCCTTGACTATGGACCCTGCAGATGTCTCTACCTTGGATGGGTCTGGAGCCGCTGTGCAGGCACTGGCTTCTGAGGATGTATTCAGGCCTTTCAATTTTTTTATTAAACCGATGACTTCATTTCAAACCAAAAATACCGAATTTCTCAGGCCCAGAGTTCGCACTACACCTAGGAAACCGATGACCAAAGCGCATTCTCAGGCCCACATGCCTCAGAAACAAATGCATAGAATGGCTGAAGATCTTATTACTTTAATTAGGGGAAGCAAGCCTTCCCCCTCAAAAAGACCAAGAACTGATTTTCCTTCTGATTCTTCAGATGATGAGTCTGTTGACTCTGATCCTTCCGATTACCAGGACATGCCCTCATCTACCTATGAGGATTCAGATGCAGAGGATTCCATTCCCTCTGCTTTCCCACCAGAAGATTTTTCTTTTGGTGAAACCCTGCATACCCTTAGAGAGCATTTTCGAGTGCCAGAACTACCCACAGTCCAAAAAGAGACTCATGGAATTTTTAAACTTGTCTCAGCACAGGCCTCTAGCTATCCCTCCTGTTCTGGAAATTGCAGATGATGTCTTCTTGGAATCCAGCCTTACCCCTGATACTTTGCCTCCAGCTCTCAGGAAACCTGACGGGTACTACAGAGTACCTGACTCCCACAAATTTCTCTTTAAGAATCCTACTGCGGATCCAGAGACCATTTCCCAGGGACCTAAAGGCATTAAGGCTGCAACAGCTAAAAACCCTACCCCTTCGGTCAGGGACTCTAGGGCTTTAGGCAAATGGGGTAAGAAGGTATACACCTCTGCTACTCTTGCCATCAGGGCTTTAAATTGCCAGTTTCATATGTTAAAGTATCAGCAACATATTATGGAGCTAATTAAACAGAAAATTGTGTTGATTCCTGATTGTGCAGAACATAAGGATTTACAAGAGTTAATGCATTCTGCTAACCAAGTTGGAAAACATACTTTGCAATGTGGTTTTTATGCCTTAGAAGCATCTTGCAGGGCTGCTGTCACCGGTTCTGTTCTTAAAAGGCATGCTTGGCTTAAGGAACAAATCTTGCCAGACAATGTCAAAGCAAAATTACTAGATGCACCATTAAACCAAGAACACCTGTTTGGCAATAAAGCAGAAGTCGTCCTCAAAAATATGGAGGAAAAAGCTATATCTATGCAAACTTACTGAGACAGACACCTGGTGTCAAAGTCATAGCCTCAAGCTAAATGCCAAAAAATGCATAGTCATCCCGTTTGAGAAAAACAAAACGCCCACGAATTACCACATAGGCGGCAGCCCCCTTAATACAGAAGAGGTAATAAGAGATCTGGGGACCCGGGTAGATGGTAATCTCTCCTTTGACAATCATATTGTCAAAGTAGTTAGGAAATACTTCTATGTGGCCCATCTAATTACTAAGGGGTTCGCATCTAAAAAGAAAGAGGTTATAGTGCCCGTCTACTCGTCACTCATCAGACCCATCATAGAGTACAATGCCCCTTTTCGGATGTACCTCACAATAAACTTCCAACAGCTGGAAAGACCACAAAAGCACCCCACTAAGAGAATTACTGGCCTCAAACATATGTCCTATGCAGCCCGACTGAAAAAACTCCGGCTGTACTCAGTGGCATATCGCTTACTCAGAGGTGATCTCTGCCTGACTTACAAAGCCATGTCCAACTCAGACTTGATGGACATGCTCCACCTAAAGAAATCCAAGTCACTGCGAGCTAAGCGCTCTAGTGAGCTAAACCTCACCACAACAATAACTAGAACATGCTGGAGGGATAGATTCCTGTCACAGAGACTCCCCATGCTTTGGAACAAAATTCCTAACTACATTAGGCAGAGCCCCTCACTAACACTCTTCAAGAGAAGCCTTGACGAGTGGATGGGTAACAGAAAATACACCACTGGGATCACTTCATTGGATCTGCTTGACAGAGGCTCAGTTAATTAATCAATGGGGCAGCGAAAGCCGACACACTCTGGCTAGGATTAAAAATGCCCTCGGGCAGATAGCCTAGTACCTACCTATGAACCTGTGTTAAAGATTTCCTACAGGTATAGCCACCTAGATTCAGTAGGCATTGGCCTTCTAAAAACTGGTCCTTTCCAGTCCCTCTCAGACCTTCTGAGTCCAAACCCAGGGGCAGCAGACCACCAAGATTACAGTCTCAGTATATGCACAGATCTAAGCAATGGAGTGCTCCCACCTCTAAAACAGGGAGTAGTAAGCCACCAGCCTATGGTAAAATCTCGCAATGACTTATCCTTAACTCTTCCAAGCTTTGCCCAAGTACTTGCACCCTTTGGAGGAAAACTTGCACTACATTCAAAAAAATGGGAGTACATCACCCAGGACAGATGGGTCTTGAACATTGTATCCCAGGGATAGAGATTCTCCTTCCACTCACTGCCAACCCCAAGCGGATAGCCAGACCTCCCCCCAAACCAGTGGGCAAAGGCCCAAAAGCAAGTACTTTCTCTTCTTAGTATCAAGGCTGTTCAGCCTGTCCCAGAAGAGCAAAGGGGACAGGGTTTTTACTCCAGACTGTTTCTGGTACCCAGAAAACAAAACTCTTGGTGCCCTATCCTGGATCTGTCTGTTCTCAACACCTTCCTGGTGGTTCCAAGATTCAAAATGCTTACACTCCAACAGCTGCTTCCTATGCTAGCCAAGAACTCCTGGTTAGCCACCCTAGACTTAAAAGAAGCTTATCTGCACATCCCCATAAGGGAATCTTGCAGGAAATATCTACGTTTCAGACCAGGCTCTATGCACTATCAGTTCTCTGCACTTCCCTTTGGCTTATCTACTGTGCCCAGGGTATTCACAAAATGCCTAGCTCCAGCCATTGCATATTGCAGGCAGGGAAAAATTCAAATTTACCCATACTTGGACGATTGCCTGATTCAGGCAGACAGTCAGGAATTGCTACTGCAGTACCTGACATCTGTAAAGAGACTTCTAACTTCTCTGGAGTACACATCAACGAAAATAAATCACATCTGGTACCCAGCCAACAGATTGTATTCCTGGGAGCAAGCTTGAATACAACTTCCCAGATGGCATTCCTCACTCCAGAAAAATAAATTTATTTGACAAACTACTTCAATCTCCTGGCCACCAAAACCCAGCTATCTACAAGAAAAATACTGCAAGCCCTAGGGTTCATGGCCTCTTGCATTCTACTAATTCCATATGCAAGACTGCATATGAGGAAACTTCAATGGTACTTAAAAGGTCTCTGGTGTCAACATTCTCAGGACCTGGAAACAATGATTCCTATCATTCCTTGCCTAAAGGCAGAGTTCCTTTGGTGGGCATAGACCTGCTACCACAACAAAGGACTCCATTTCACTCAATCCCCTGCTGCCCAAGCCCTAACAACAGACGCATCAGACTATGCATGGGGGGCTCACATGGCAGGACAATGAATTCAAGGCAAATGGATCCCAAAGCAAATGCACCTGCATATCAATCAAAAAGATATGTTAGCTGTACAGAATGCTCTGACAACCTTCAAATGCCTTATTCTTCCAGGGCAACTGTTGATAAAGATAAACAACACCACAGTTATGTGATACATAAACAAGCAGGGGGGAACCCATTCCTACCCACTCTGCAGGCTAGCCATGGCTCTGTGGAACACAGCCTTGAGCAATTAAGTGCACCTGCAAACTCAAATCCTGCCAGGCAAACTAAATTCACTGGCAGACGAGTTAAGCAGAAATCTAATGGACCCACACAAGTGGAAACTGGAACCCAAATCATTCAAGCTTCTGACCCAGAGGTGGGGGGCACCAGAGGTGGACCTCTTTGCTTCCCTCCAGAACTATCAGTTGAGGAAATATTGCACCAGAACTCCCCACAGCCAAGCATGGAAAGTGGATGCTCTGGATGCCCTGCCCTTTACATGGGAAACCCCCTAAATCTGGGCCTTTCCCCCTCTGCCCCTCCCCTCAAAGGTTCTACTAAAGATCAGGCAGGACAAGCCAAGGACAATCGTGATTGCACCAGACTGGCCATGCCAGCACTGGTGCCCACTTTTGCGCAATCTGACAGTACTGCCACCATGACACCTGCCTCAGACCCCCTCCCTGCTGTCCCAGCAGGAGGGCCAGATTTTGCATCCTTAGCTACAAACCCTGAACCTAGCAGCCTGGCTCATCCGCTGAACTCAGCACCAGCAACCCACAGTAAACAGGTGCTGGATGTCATCCGTGAGGCAAGGAGGCCTAGTACTAGAAAATCCTGTTCAGAAAAGTGGAAAATATATTGTTCTTGGAGCCAGTCTCAGGGAATGGACACAACTGTGCCCAGCTTACCTCATATACTAGATTACTTAACAGAACTGCTCCACAAAGGCCTATCCTTCTCTTCAATTAAGATTCATGCCTCTGCCATCTCAGCTCATTATAATACTGAGCCACCCCTCTTCTCTCATCCTCTGGTCAAGCAGTTCCTGAGAGGCGCCAAAAATTTAAGACCCCCCCCCCCCAGGAGAGCTCCCATTTCAGCCTGGGATTTTAACTTTGTATTTGAAAAACTCACACTTCCACCCTTTGAACCTGCTGCTTCAGCAGAGTTAAAATTCCTCTCCTGGAAAACCGCTATACTTCTAGCCATCACTTCAGCAAGAAGAATGTCTGAATTGCAGGGCCTTATGGCTGTGGAACCCTTCAATATCTTCCATGCGAACATGGTTTCCCTCAGGACTAACCCATCATTTATGCCCAAGGTGGTATCTAGTGTGGCTTTAAAACAAATCCATTCATTTGCCAACTTTTTTCCCCTAATCCTCAGAATAAAGGGGAAAGGATCCTGCACTCCCTGGACATGCACAGGCAGCTTAGGTTCTGTCTGGACAGGAATAAACCTTTCAGAAAATCTGACCAGCTGCTAGTCAGCATTGCTACAGGGGCAGAGGGCAAGGCCATTTCAAAGCAAACCATTTCGAAATGGATAGCACACTATCCATTTCTGCTACAAGCACCATGGGAAACCTACCCCACAAGGGATCAGAACACATTCCACTAGGGCTACATCAACCTCTACAGCATTTCTCAGGGGAGTCCCTATCAGGGACATCCTGGAAGCTGCAACCTAGAGCTCTGTACACACCTTCACCAAGCATTACCACTTACCTATCTTTTAAAAATCCAGAGCTGGATTTGCCACAGCAGTCTTACAGGGCCTGTTTGCCAGCTCTAATGCTTCTTGACTGCCTCCACCCATCCTCAGCTTTGGGAATCAACCCAAATGTGATGACTGCAATAATGAAACACAAAGAACATAGTACAGTTGTGTACCCTTACCATAAATGTAGATGTTCGAATGTATTCACTGCTGCAGTCCTGGTTACCCTCCCTCCAGCCCCCTGACCTCTCTATACTTCTACCTTTTCTTTTTTGTTTGGCCATATCTTATAACATTGGTATTTACTTTCTACTGGGGGTGTTCCACACCATGTAATTGCTTCCTATTGTGAGGGGTCCTGACATCTGGGGCAAGAAAAATTGATGTAATGGCGTCGGCTGCATGTTTTATACTCCTGACAACCTGACATCATGGAAGAAATGACAGCATCTGACAGAGAAATCCCAAGACTCTGGTATTCAGGCTGACTGAGGGCTACCTGCAGGCAGATAACCCAAATGTGATGACTGCAACAGTGAATACACTTGAACATCTACATTTATGGTAAGTGTACACAACTGTACTTTCTGTGCTCTGTATAGCTTTTCATAACATCCCCTGAATTTCTCCAGTATTTCCTCAAGGCCCCTTATTATCCTCCTTGTCTTAGGGTCTCTGAGCTTTACTACTGATTCATCCTACTTTCTGTTGTCTTGAGTTTTTGAGCTGTTTCTGTGCTCTTAAAATACTATCAAAATGCATTTTCTTAATTGCAATACTAGTTTGTTATGTAAATGTTCATTAACTTTCTCCTTACCTAATATGAGCTGTTCTTCCACTTTTGCAAGTTTTCCCCGTTTTACTTGTAGCATCTTCACCATTGTAAATTATTCTAAGTAATGTCCATTGCTATTTTCTCACATATCTTTGTCCTACACTTTTACCAAGTTTTTGAACTCTGACTTCATATTATCACAAACGAGGGATAATCCTGCTGAGATGCCTTCTATCTTCCTTTTAAGGTCTTGCAGTTAGTTTGTTACCCATTCTGTGAAAGTTTATTTTGTTTTGTTGTGTTTTAATAAACAGGTAGGAAAAGAAGATGTCAGTATCATTTTATTTCCCTGTACATGCAGCTTAGTCGATGTAAGTATGGTTTGATACAGTTATAGGGTGAGTTTCAAAACTTTCTATTATACCATGACCCCCCCAAAACGTGCACACTGATTGGCCAGCGTGCACATTGTAAATCGAGTTATACTAATGGAAAAAGGTCCGTCGCCGGACTTTTTCCATTAGTATAACTCTACTTTTAAAACACTGTCTCGCTATGTTAAATGGGTTTAACATGGCGAGACAGCTTTAAAATAAGCAACGGAGATCTCCGTTGCTTATTTTAAAGCTGTCTCGCTATGCTAAACCCATTTAACATAGAGAGACAGGTTTTAAAAAAAAGCAACGGAGAAAGCAAGATCTCCGTTGCTTTTTTTACTGTTTTGCTGTTAAATGGGTTTAACATAGCGAGACAGTTTTAAAATAAGCAATGGACATCTCCATTGCTTATTTTAAAACTGTCTCGCTATGTTAAACCCATTTAACATAGCGAAAACAGTAAAAAAAAAAGCAACGGAGATCTTGCTTTCTCCGTTGCTTTTGCCCACAACTCTGATGTACTGCTGCGGATGCCAGACATCTGCGGAAGGGCAGTAAACAGGCATTATACTATGCCATTATTTAAGAAAAGTAATAGTTTCTTTTCTTAAATAATGTCATATAATAGCAATAACCACTTCTGGGTGTGGGTAATGCTGTATTTACCACGGTTGGCTTTGTTTGGTCCTCGGCCGCCTCAGGACCAAACCACGCCAACCGTGGGTAAATCCAGCATTACCCACACCCAGGCATAGGTTATTGCTATAGTAACCTCTCCAGATGCATTTTAGAGCTTGTGTATTCCCTCTGATCTGCTATAAAGTGTAAAATGTCCTATGTGCAAAATACTCTGACATGTCTTTAGAAGTGTACTACCTTTGCCTTTAATTTCTTTCTCCTGGATCCCCTAATAAATCTGGGTTACTATGAACCATATTCCAGTTACCATCGTGAATAGAAGACATTGTTGGTAGCTTACTATCTCTCTTAAAATCATTTTACGTTGCGTTATATTTGTTTTAGGGGAAAATATAAATACATGCCAAGTAATCCTCTTTTTTTTTTTTCCTCCAGTAACCAAGCCGTTACAAATCTGCCTTGATTATACTTTTTCCATATTTTTCCATTTTTTGGTGCACTTTTACTGTTGTTTTATCTGTGTGCTGGACACTCAACTGAATGTCTGTCCTGAAACCTTTTACTTGTCATATTTTCACATTCAGTTCTGTTTAGATGTTTCTCTTCTAACTCTATTACTTGACTCTGTATTGCCTCATGCAAGGATATACTTTTTTTTCTTCTTGTCAGAAGTTGTCAGATCATTAACATTCCATGCCAATATTTGTAGCACAGCCATCTTACAAAGCAAAAATAGAATTGACTTCTGAACCATAACTCATTCATATTCACCTTGTATGTTTTCCATAATAACAGATTGTACAGATGTATTCCTGATTGGCAGGCAGGACGTCTGGATTTTGTTTAGCATATCTTTTAACCTTTGTGTTGCATCTTTCCAAACAGAACAGTTCACTGCTGTACTCCCCATACCCGTAGAAGACATACCATGAAGTTACTATGTACAATCTCAAATATTTAGCATTGCCCCCCATGCAGGTGAAGTAAACGTATGTGAACATTTTGTTCTACATTTTACACCACTTTATTCCTTTCTTTTAGGCAACATTTTGAAGGTAGAATATTTTTAAAATATTAATTAAGCCTTTATATTCTCAGCTGACACTGCAGAGGTGCTCCTTTTTAAGCCTAAACACCTCACATTTCAATGTTATCACTAATTCTTTCTTGTAATAGTTCCTTTACCTGTCATTGCCTTTTTGAAAGAACTCTGTCACCTATTGGTGACATTTTACCTTTAACAATCTGTCTAGACATCCAGTAATTATTAGAGCTCTTGGATGTCTCTGCTTACTTCTGACTGTTTACCTCAAGCCCTCCAATAAAGTTTGCAAGTTCCCTCAAATTCCACCTTCCAGAGCTACGCCCCTTTCAGCTTCGAGAGCTGAAGAAGTGAAAAGCAGCTGCAAACGTTATCCTAGCGAACATAAGTTAACACTTGACATTTTCTCTGCTCCAGTTGCATGTTGAGTCATGGCAGCTGGGGTAGCAAGCATCTCTGCATATTTTTACAGTTTTGTTTTACAGCTTCTTCAAATGTTAAGACTTATTTGTAACATTTATGTTTGCTTCTTTAGTCGGCACTCTTTCAGATCATTAATCATAGCAGCTGCAACATCACTGCACAAGCGTACCAGACACTGCTACTGTATAACCTGACAGAAGTTGTACATTGTTTAAAACTTAATTTTGTATAATGAAGAAATAATTCTTACCTTCTAGCTTTCAGGTTTTCCTTCTTTTTTTACCATATTTAATAACGGAGATTCAGTTAAAATATACAGAAATTGGAGACATCAGTTTTCCACCAGCTCTTTGAACTCCATCATAGCCAGTAGCTAATTAGAGTCTGGGCTTCTCCCACTTGTTTAGGTAGTTCCAGGTCTTTTTTGCCTATCTAAAATCACCTTCTTAAATACAAGGAAGGGTTTGCTAGTCTTTTTCCAACTGAGCACAACTTGTAACAATCCTACTGGTTGAAGACTGCTCTGAACAGTCACCTTGCTTATTCTTAGTATGCAATTTTTTTCTGAACGTGTTAGAGAACATGCTAGAAACATTTAGGGTTTATCAAGTCATAGTATGCCTATAGCCATCTAGATTAATGCCTCAAAAACATGCATATATCTTGCTTACAGAGAGGATTACAAATCTAAAAATAATACCTCCTAATAGTTTTTGACTGAGCAGTTAAAAATGCTACACACATTAAGTCTGGGATGGGGTCAACAGCTCGAGTAATATGACCATTTTTTAAAAGCCAGGTAGAGTGAAGGGGGATAGCAATAAGCATCCATAAGTACAAAGTGGAACTCACTGGCTACACCATACCTCTCAACCTCTCAGTGCAAGAAATCTGGACAAAGCCAGAAATAATGGGGGGACAAAGCCCCACAAATAGGGGCAGAATTTAAATATTGCTCCTATAAACTTAGAAAGTTGCTAGAATAACAGGTTTTGCATTATTACACATTTTCTGAAGAATGTAAAGTCTGAGACTCCAGTGTCTGTCATTATTTAATGCTTCAGTCTTCAATGATTTGCCAGGAAAACAGGAATTTTATGAGGAATAGACCAGAAATATGAGGCGAAAATCTGGACAGTTGAGAGATATGGGCTACACTCCAGTCTTCTTGATCAAAAGCTCCTGTGGAGGAACAGCACTCCATTTACTTTTGGTGCTTCATAAAATTAATGCAGTCATTTTCACTCTGGCTTATCAGGGATGGGAGAAAATCTCAGATGTTCTTTTTTGGATAGTATTCTGGTTCAACTAGAATTTTTTAATCTTCCTAAGACCCTGCATATTATGCCTCTCTTTATTTTGATCTTTGCCGTCTGTACTTGTATGATGTCATCAGATTGCTAGCTTGGTTATTCATCAATGTCTTCCAGTTTTTTTGTTTTATGTACACTGATTTAAGTACCCCCACATGCATTTGGTCTCCTTTCCACAAAGTATTAGAAGCAATATTTCACACAATAGCTACAATCCAGTGTGCTTTCTGCCAGCTGATGTCAAGGTGCTTCGCAGCTGCAACTTTTCCTTCTTTTTGGAATTTATTTCTTTTAGAAATAACATTTTTTTTTTTCTTTTAGAAAATGTCCAAACTGTACTGTTTATAGTCAGAAACTAAATCCTTCCAAAAATTCTCTCCCAGGTGAGAAGGAATAAAATAAAGTAAGTCTGTCAGGCTGCAACCCTGCCAGAAGTTTTATTTTATTTCAACATTTTTTGGTTCACAGGATCAGCCCAGTGTGGCTGCCCTTCTTGCACCCAATTGACCCATTAGTTCCTACAGTGTATTGAGAGCCCCCTAGCCCATTCCCCTCCTGGTGAAGATGAGAGCTGAGTGTTGGGAAATGAACCAGTCTGCAGATCCTGCAAACTCTCCTGTCTTTGCCCCCTGCAAGCTGTAGGAGGTGCATGCTTTCATCCACTTGTGAGCAACCCTCTGATAAAGTGATATAACATGTGCAGCATCACACCAGGCTCTTCATGCTGCGGTGATAAACCTGCATTTTCGCAGGCATCACCAATGCAGTGAGCCAAGCTGCGTCTCTGTCCCCATGATGACTAAGCCAACACCAGCCATTCACTTCCATCCTCTTCATGTATACACTTCATTACAAAGATTTTCATGGGAAGGCATATTCTTACTTGTAAGGCATTTAAATAACATTTTCTTGTCGGTACATTTTCTGTTTACAACACCTTGTCTTGGAAATGTAAAAATGTAATCTTTTGCCTTCCTGATCATAATTCTTCACATTGGAGTAACATGACAATTCAGTATTCCAAAAATTTGGAAAAGTGTACTTTATGAGATCATCTTCCAATTTGAAGAAATTTAAGGAAGATTTAGACAAATGATTTAAAAATGATACTTTTGATCCCTACTTTACAGAATCAATGTCTGAGCAACATTAACACTGAACTTTTACTTATGAACTTATCCTCCCCCACCTGGTCCCTCCTGCACACGTGGCAGTAGTCAAACTTTGGTCATCTGAGGTAGAGACAAGACTTTATCTGTCTATGCCATGGATGGGGCATGGTGTTTTTTGTTTCTTTTTAATGCATATTA
The DNA here is from genome assembly GCF_019279795.1 of Protopterus annectens. Classification (NCBI taxonomy): domain Eukaryota; kingdom Metazoa; phylum Chordata; order Ceratodontiformes; family Protopteridae; genus Protopterus; species Protopterus annectens. Next base: position 1,115,981,816 of record NC_056741.1, read on the forward strand.
AATATACCTATATTTGACTCTGTGTGTGTGTGTGTGTGTGTGTGTGTGTGTGTGTGTGTGTGTGTGTGTGTGTGTGTGTGTGTGTGTGTGTGTGTATGTGCATACAGAATGTTATACATGAAATACAAATTATGATGTTCATCGTGCATACAGCTGCAGTAATCACATATGGGTTCTCTGCCGTCAGGCGGTCCCTCGGTTGCTGTCCCCTTCTTCCTGACGTCAGTGAGGCAGGGGTATATAAGACACAGCTGACGCCATTTTCTTCAGTCTTTTTTGCCGTGCGGTGCCCGAAGCAGAAGCAGTTCGCAAGTGCCGGTCGGCCAGCTCCTGAATTTACGAAAAATTGGAAACTGAAGTCTTCTTTAAAGCTAAATACCCCGTTGGGGAAACTTTTCTTGCCTCAGACCGATGTCAGACAAAGTTAACAATTGTATTTCTTGTGGGAAGCAAATACCGCATAAGGATTTCCATTCCCTCTGCATACCTTGTTTAGGCCCAAACCACGACGTCTCGGGCTGTCACTTTTGCGCTACTTTCAATAAACGCACTATTAAGCGTCGGGCGGAGTTCGCCCAACATTATTTTGGTAAAGCCTTTGTGAAAAATTATATAGATGCTCTGCTTACTTGCTGCTGAATTTATAAAAAAAGGATGTCTGTTAATAGATATTTGTTCTGCAAACATGAGAAAATCATATAATCCTTGCTTTCCAATATTGCTTTGTTAGGCTTTTCTTTTTGATGCTGTGAAGAGAAGCCTGTCTGTTATACATATAGTATGAATGCACATTTTACATTGCTAAACTCTATACATATATTCAAGCAAACTTTTTCTTTCAGCATATTCACAATAGAATTAATTTCACTCTTATATTCATAATATCTAACAATTCCCTCTGATGTTCTTCGTCTTCCCTTGCTGCAGTCCTGACAATTGGGTATTCTGTGTAGAAGAAGAAGATATTGATTAGATTAGAGGTTGCGTTCTATGCCCCACCTGATAAGAGGCCCAGGGGGGAACAGGGCTTGATAGTTTTGAACAGTGTTCATAGGGCTTCAGAGTGTTGAAGACTTAAACGCTTACCTTTCCACTTATTCTATTCTCTGATGTGATTGGATGATTCCCACTCCTTCAGCTTTCTCTCCTCCTGATTTTTTTTTTTTTTCACTCTTCACTCCCATGAGGGGCACTTTTTTAAATGGGAGGCCAAGATTACTCTGACTCCAGAAAAGGCTTAGGAATCTTTTTTTTTGCCAGCATAGGCCCTTAGCTATTCCTCCTGTGTTGAATGTGGTGGAAGTTCTGGGGCAAGCCTGTGTCCAAAGCAAACTATTTCTAGGTGGATTGTTTTAAACATACTCAAAACATTTTATATAAAAAACACATTAAGAAACAAAACCTTTAGTTTTTTTGATACAAGTCAAAATGCAATTTTACATAGTTAATACAATGAAAACATGTATTACTACCAAACCTGAATGTATTTACCAACTTTTTCTCTTGCAGACCATTCTGTGAAAATATTTTATCAGTTATGAGCTGTGTCTGTTTTAATTTTACTTGATTAATTTATTATTTTGCAATCACAGAATTTAATTTATGACTTAGAATTGTTTCATTAACTCTTTGCAACTGTTGAATTAACTATAAGAGACAATAACTATGTGCTACTGCAAGCATTTATACACTGCTGAAAATATACAGTTTTGATGTCATTTTAACCATCACATTGTGTTCATGTCTCTGAACTGCTCAATAACATCTTGGTAAAGTACTGAACTGGGCTTAGATAATACTGGATTAAAAAAAATATGATTTATACACTACAGAATGTTATGTACATTTTAGTTAATATAATTTTCCTCTAATGGGGGTAAAACCAGTGATATTACAACTTGACAAATTACTTTTGAACTTATTACAATGTATCCTGTACAGTATGTATTTACACAGACTGTTTGCTATTTATGCATTTCAATCTAGTAGGTACCCTGGACCCATTGTTTTCTTTAAATATGTTTTTTTACACATATTCATTACTAGACATTAATTTCATTTGTACTGAATTTTTCTGCATTTGTACATACAAAGACTGTAAAGTACATTTAGTCTAATCTTACAAATTTAATAACATTAATATTGAGCAAAATCTTGGAAAATGTTTATGTCTCTTTAGAAATATCTAGTGGAATTGATACCATATCCATATGTCCTGTTATTTTAAGCTACATACTCAGCAATTAAAAATATTCATGCTTTTTATACCAACATTGTTTTGCCAAAAACATATTAAAAATAGTGACCATTCTTGCTATTAGAAACATTTATGCATTTTGCATATCTTTATTCTCTCTTGTATAGCTTTAATAAAGCAATTTTAAATCATCTCTTGTTTTTTAAACCATCTCTTGTATAGCTTTACAATTTAACAGGTTGTAAATACAATTTAATTCTAAACAATACAATAATAACCATTATGATAGCTATTAACAACTTGTAAAATATCTTATCCTGTCAGGTTTAATCCAGTTTACCAGTATTTCTAATTCTGTAGCTTTATTTCAGACCCTTGTTGTTTATTTTTTTTGTAGCTTTATTTCAGACCCTTGTTGTTTATTTTTTCTGTAGCTTTATTTCAGACCCTTGTTGTTTATTTTTTCTGTAGCTTTATTTCAGACCCTTGTTGTTTATTTTTTCTGTAGCTTTATTTCAGACCCTTGTGCAGTACTGCTTATACAATCAGTATAAAACTGAGAAAGTGCCCCTCCCCCTGTAGTACTTCAGCACTGTTTACCTGCCCTATGCTGTGAGAATAGATTGAATGTTAGCCTAACACTATGGTTATACATTTATTTTATTAAATTATGAACTTTTGTCTGATTTGATAATTTTTTATAAAGCTTTTGCTGTTTACTACCACTAGTAGGCATTTACACCCTCCTGCACAATTGTTTTGAACTGTATGTATACTGTAGCCCATTTGCTGGCTGTACTTGATGCAACTGAGGTTTTTTCTTCTCTTTTAACATTTACTTACAAACAGATTATCAGTGACATCTATGCACAATTGTGGCATTTTATGACCATTACTAAATAGTGTTGCTTGTAAACATTTTAACAAGTATGTTTTAATAACAATGATGCTTTAACTCAAGCTACTTGTCTGGCAATCAGTCTTGTTGTTTATCTGATCTTTCCAATATTTCCTGTAACTATTCATTCAGTCTAGGAAGGTCTGAGCTCACATTTTATACTCTATAAACTATAATTAATTATTTTGGCATTTTTCCTTTAATGTGATTGTGAGTTGCATAACTATGCATTTATACAACATAAATAGACATTATTTTACAATTACCTTACATGGATTTCAGTATTTTTTATTTATTTGTCTATTTAACTGTCCTGCCATTAATTTTACAAAAACTGTTTGATTAATACCATCTGTGATTTTATTTATTTTTAAAATTCAGAACTTTAACTGTTTGGTGTTACTATACAATTATAACATATGTTTATTTATATTTGCTGTTGTCTGCCTTTTGCTTTTGTGCATTGTAAACAAATGTACTCTAGATGAAAAGAACACACATGCATGTCTGTCTTGTATATGTATATCTTTATGCAAGCATGTCATGTCCCTACCATCCTAGCATGCATGCTTAACCATTTTCAAAACATAAACATATTATAAAATATATTTCTTTTGCACAGATTAACTGTGTATGCAGGAAATTCCCAGTCTTTGTCAGTTGAGCTAATTTATTTCCTTTATCCTGCAACTGCTGTTGAATTTCCTGTGATGTTGCATGGTCTTTCTGACATTCTTTAGTAAGCTGTTCTGCTGAGTTTGAAAGTCCTATGCACTTTTGAAAAGATGTGTGTATAACTTGTCTAAGCTTCCTGAACTCATTGTGTCTGTCTTTTAGAAGTTTATTACATTTCTTTTTAACAAAATGTACTAGAGTTTCTATCAGTAACTGATTTGACTGTTGTTAAAACTCTGAAATAAACCTTTTACATCTGGTGACAGAACATAACTGTCTAACATTTGAATATAATGTCAACATATTAACTTTTCTTGGTTCTTTACCTTTACAATTTTTGTCTGTACAGTCTAACCTTTGGATAATGTCATGCACTGTATTTTTATGACATTGTACACACAATAAACATTTTTATACCACACATGATTTTATTTCAGATACCAGTCAAATATTATAATCCATTTGCATAATGCCTTACTATCAAATTGCAATCCATTTGCATAATGCCTTACTATTAACTTGCCCTAATAAGGTTTTACATTTGCTAATATGCTGTATATACATTTATTCTGTTATTATTATTACCTCTATGGCATTCATACTGTATGTAACACAGAATAATTTTCTTACCAGTCAACAGACAGGCAGATGGCCAAGCTGCTTTACTGTAGATGGTTGAAAAGTTTCTGTAGTCACTTGTGAAGTTGGTACAGCAAAACTGGCAGATTCAGTCTTACAACTTCGTCTTGTACCTTTTCTGGAGAATTTATGGAACTGCTCCACCTTCCTGCAATGCAGTCTCACCGGATTTAGACATCTATTAAACTGTATTGCTACAAACTGTTGAAAACTGTAGAAATCTGAAGTACTTCACATAAACGTTACTGTGCTTTTACAGGAGTGACATTACCCATTCACTCCCCCTGTTTTTGGATACAGGCTAGGAACGTTGTCAAAGGGTCACCATTGAAAAATTATATTGATGCTGCTCTGCTTACTTGCTTGCTGCTTACTGTGGGATTTGAAGTCTTCTTAAGACACACAGTCTTGCTGTGCTGTTTACTGCTTAATCAGAGACACATAGCTGTGCATGACTCCATCTGTAGTCTGTTTAAAGCACCAAGCCTTTCAAATTGCACACTGATAAAGAAATATATTTTGCAGCTATAAGCACAGTTACAGATAACTTATTTTATAACAAACCACACGTAGTCTGTCAGATTTGTAGCATATATTTACAAAGTTTTCCTTCATTACAGATATGAATGATGACTTCTACAAAATACCTCTCGCTGTCCTTCTCTCACATAACTGAATTACTACAATAGCTATATACAGAGCTAGTCACGCACACAAGAGGTTGTTATTTCCTCCTGATATGTTTTTCTGGCCTTATGTGGGAAGTCACATAATGTCTGTTTTTAGACTTTTCTATTGTCCTTTTGTGATTTAAGCACTTTTGCTGATGTGAGGATGCCATTCTGAAAGGAAACATCTGTATAAGCTGTTCCTACTGGAAAAACATCACGTATTGCTGAATTTATAAAAAAGGATGTCTGTTAATAGATATTTGTTCTACAAACATGAGAAAATCATGTAATGCTTGTTTTCCAGTATTGCTTTCTTAGGCATTTTCTGATGCTGTGAAGAGAAGCCTATCTGTTATACATATAGTATGAATGCACATTGTAAACTCTATACATATATTCAAGCAAACTTTTTCTTTCAGCATATTTATAACAGAATTAATTTCAGTCTTATATTCATAATATCTAACACTTTGATTATAAAATGTCGTCAGATACTCCGACTACCGTTTTGTCCAAAAAACGAAAGGACAAGGACTGACACGCGAGGTCTGCAGTCTCCACCGACACCACACCAAAACCGGCTGCACATGGTCCGGTTCTCAGCGAGACGCCTATGCAGTCCCTGACTACCGACGACACTTCCTTGGCGGTGTCTTGTGTACCCGAGACTGCTAGTACCTCGGCCCTTACTCAGACTACAACCACCGAAACCACAGTGAGTGTTGAGCCTCCTAATGTGGGCAGGTCCACTTCCACCCAGGGTGTATTTAGACCCTCTTCTTCCTTTTCCATTAAGGCCTTCACTAAGTCCAAATCAGCCATGCATCCCAAGAGGCCTGTTGCACAGGGCCCATCCCCAGGCCCCATGCCTAAAAAGCAGATGCTTAAAATGGCTGAGGATTTAATTTCCTATATCAGGGGTTCCCAACCCCCTCCAGACAAGAGACCCAGAGTGGAGGAAGACTCGCCCTCTTCTGAACAGGGCTCCATTTTCTCAGAACATTCTGATGTGGAGGAACACTCGTACTCCCCTTATGAAGATTCTGATGCAGAACAGTCCATTCCTTCTGTCTTTCCCCCAGAGGATTTTTCTTTTGGGGAAACCTTGCACACCTTGAGGGAGCACTTCCATTGGGAAGGCCAAGACTTTTCTGATTCCAAGAAAAGGCTTAGGGAATTTCTTTTGTTACCTCAACACAGACCTCTGGCTATACCTCCTGTCCTGGACATACTTGATGATGTTTACTCGGAGGCTTGTCTTAATTCGGATTCCCTGCCTCCTGCACCAGTCAAACCTGATGGGTACTACAGAGTCCCTAACTCTCACCAATTTCTTTTCAAAAGCCATAATGCTGACCCTGAAACCATTTCTCAAGGCCCCAAGGGAATGAAGGCCTCTACTGCCAAGAATCCACTACCTTCCGAAAGAGAATCTAGATCCCTAGAAAGGTGGGGGAAAAAGGTATGCACCTCGGCCACCCTAGCCATGAGGGCCTTAAATTGTCAGTTCCATATGCTTAAATATCAGCAGTTTCTGTTATCACAATTAAGAAACAAAATGTCTCAACCTGAACAACCAGATTTGAAGGAATTGCAGGATATGATGCATAGTGCAGAACAAGTGGGTAAACACACCTTACAATGTGGTTATGATGCCTTAGAGGCCTCAAGTAGAGCTGCTGCTACAGGAGCAGTCATTTGTAGACATGCCTGGCTTAGGGAACAAAGCTTGCCTGATCATGTTAAAGCTAAACTACTAGATGCTCTTTTACAAAAGGATGTGCTATTTGGTACTAATGCTGAGGAGATACTACGGAAAATGGAAGAAAAAGCTAAATCTATGCAAACTGTCAAGGTTTTTCTACAGGTACAGCCACCTCGTTTTAGCAGAAATTGGCCTTCAAAAAACTGGTCCTTTACAGCCACGGACAAGCCCCAAAGAGGTAGATACAGGCGCTCAAGGGGCAGAAGACAATCTCAAGGATCATATAGAGGCAGATAATGGCAAACTCGAGCACAAAGAGGTGGCGAAGACCGTGCACAACAATACAGAAAGCAAACCCAATGACTTCCTCCTTTTCATGCCAAGCAAATCTCAGCTGGCAGCTCCCTTGGGAGGAAAGCTGGCACTGTTTTCAAGAAATTGGCATATTATCACAACAGACAAATGGATCCTGGACATAATAAACAGAGGCTACAGATTTCATTTTCACACTCTTCCAAAAATGAGAGGCATGCCAAACCTGCCACAGAATCAAAGGGCAGAGGCGCAAATACAAATTACAAAACTCATGGGCATGAAAGCCATTCAAGAGGTACCTACTCACGAACAAGGTCAAGGTTTTTATTCCAGACTTTTCCTGGTACCAAGAAAAGGAACTGACTGGAGACCCATTTTGGACTTATCCAGCCTAAATACATTTCTACTCATACCAAAATTCAAGATGCTCACATTACAGCAGCTTCTTCCCATGCTGGGCAAGGAGTTTTGGCTGGTAACATTGGACCTCAAGGAGGCATACCTGCATGTCCCAATTGGACAAAGCTGCAGAAGATACCTCAGATTTCTTGCAGGTTCAATCCACTATCAATTCTCTGCATTGCCCTTTGGCTTGTCTACTGCACCCAGAGTATTCACGAAATGCCTGGCATCAGTAATTGCCTACTGCAGACTTCAAGGGATACAAATTTACCCTTATTTGGACGACTGCCTGATCCAAGCGGACAGCAAACACACTCTTCTGGAACATCTGGCTTCTGCAACACGGTTACTGAATTCTCTGGGATACACAATCAACAAAGAGAAAACCAGGCTAACACCATCTCAGAAAATAACTTTCCTGGCTGCCAACTTGGACACAAACACCCAGATGGCCTATCTTACACCAGAAAAACAAGGGCAACTAACTCAGTACTTCAAAGCACTAGCAAATTGTACCAGGCTTACTGCAAGGAAAATCCTGCAGGCTCTGGGCTTCATGGCATCTTGCATTCTTTTAATCCCATGTGCAAAATTGCATATGAGAAAACTTCAGTGGTACCTAAAAAACCTATGGTGCCAACACAGTCACAATTTGGAAACAATAATACCAATAATTCCATGTTTGCAAAAGGAATTTCTATGGTGGGCCCAAGCATGTCGAACAAACACAGGCCTCCCATTCTCCAAGCCTCAAGCAAATCAAGTCATCACAACAGACGCCTCAGATTACGCCTGGGGGGTGCACATGCCAGGCAGGTGCATTCAGGGCAAATGGTCCCAAAAGGAAAAGCACCTTCACATCAATCAAAAAGAAATGCTAGCAGTGATAAATGCAATTACAGCATTCAAGGACCTCCTGCATCCAGGACAATTATTGATAAGAACAGACAACACCACAGTAATGTGGTACATAAACAAACAAGGAGGAACACATTCATATCCCCTGTGCAGACTAGCCATGACACTTTGGAACTTGGCTCTGGAATGGCAAATCAAACTTCAAGCACAGTACTTGCCAGGTTTGGAAAACACGCTGGCAGACAATCTAAGCAGAAATATGACAGATCCACACGAATGGAAGCTGCATCCACAGGTGTTTACAAAGATAATCCAAACATGGGGAAGGCCAGACATAGATCTCTTCACCTCCCACAGGAACCATCAATTGGAAAAGTTTTGTTCAAGGACTTTTCATCCAAAGGCCTGGAGGGTGGACGCCCTTTCATTCAGTTGGACAGCATGGACAGTGTATGCTTTCCCACCTCTGCCTCTTCTACCCAAGGTACTCTTGAAAGCAAGAGCAGACAAACCGAAGATGATACTGATTGCTCCAGACTGGCCAAGACAGCACTGGTACCCACTCCTAAGGAGCCTAACACATACTCCTCCCTGGCCTCTACCTCTAATGCCTCTTCTGCTGACTCAGCACAGCTACAAAATTCTTCACAGTCAGCTGAAAACACTCAATCTTGCTGCATGGAAAATTCCTTAACACCACAGCAGACCCTACTCTCCAAAGAGGTGCAGGATGTCATTCTGGAGGCCAGAAGGCCATCTACTAGGAAGACTTACTCTGCAAAATGGAAACGGTTTTGCTCTTGGAATGAGAAAAAAGGCCAGGACCCTAGAAAACTGAATTTGCCTCAGGTATTACAGTATCTAGCTGAGCTGCTGAACAGTGGACTTTCATATTCCTCCATAAAAATCCATGCCTCAGCCATTTCTGCAGAATTCAACACGGATCCACCGTTATTCTCTCACCCACTTTTAAGGCAATTCCTCAGAGGGGCTAAGAATATAAGACCACCAAGGAAACAACCAGTGCCAGCCTGGGATCTTAATTACATTCTAGAAAAATTAACATTGCCTCCCTTTGAACCAGCTGCCTCAACAGATTTGCAATATTTGTCCTGGAAAACAGCTTTCCTTCTGGCCATTACCTCGGCTCATAGGGTTTCAGAACTTCAAGCCCTCATGGCTGTGCAGCCTTTTCTTATCTTCCATCAGGACAGGGTTTCCCTTCGAACCAACCCGTCATTTATGCCTAAAGTAGTACCCAGGGTAGCTTTAAATCAAGCCATACACTTACCTACCTTTTACCCCAATCCTCAAAACAAAGGGGAAAGGCTGCTACATTCCTTAGACATCCATAGACAGCTACGTTACTATTTGGACAGAACAAAGCCTTTCAGGAAATCAGAACAACTTTTTGTGTCTTATGCTGTAGGAGCTCAAGGGAAGCCTGTTACCAAACAATCTCTAAATGGATAGGCCACTGCATACAATTTTGTTACTCCTATCATGGGAAATCTGTCCCTGTAGGCATCAGACCACACTCCACCAGGGCCACAGCTACCTCTACAGCCTTCCTCAGAGGAGTTCCTACCAAAGATATCTTGGAGGCAGCCACTTGGAGTTCTATACATACCTTCACAAGACACTACCACCTGCCTTTATATTCCAAAACTAGAGCAGGCTTTGCTACTGCTGTGTTGCAGGGCATTCTGGCTCATCCCAGTTCTACCTAGTGCCTACCACCCTGTGCGTAGCTTTGGGATTCTACCCATATGTGATTACTGCAGCTGTATGCACGATGAACATAGTACAGTTTTTTACCTACCATAAATGTAGATGTTCGAGTGCTAATACAGCTGCAGTACAGGTTTCCCTCCCTCCTTCCCCTCTTGGTAAAGGCCTAGTGGCTAACACCTCCTCTTACAGCCTGATTGGGTTATCCTTCTTTGGTGTATTTGCTTGCAACTACTGATTTTTGATTAAATTGCATTGCATGATTATATATATATATATATATATATAATTTATGTATTGCCTTCCTTCTGGGGGCACCTGACATCTGGGGCAAGAAAGACTGAAGAAAATGGCGTCGGCTGTGTCTTGTATACCCCTGCCTCACTGACGTCAGGAAGAAGGGGGCAGCAACCGACGTCGGACCTAGACTTTGGAATTCGGCCGACCGAGGGACCGCCTGACGGCAGAAAACCCATATGTGATTACTGCAGCTGTATTAGCACTCGAACATCTACATTTATGGTAGGTACAAAACTGTACTTTTTGCTTTATATATGTCTTTTATAGCCATTTTTTCTCTCTCCTGTTATATGCATTTGTTACAAGAAAGAACTGTTTAGTGGTTTCCTATATTATTTTGCCTTTTCCTTAAAAAATTGACATCTAATAGGGCACAGTGATCTGTAAAGTGAGTATGAACAGTTCCCATTTTCTTATAAGAACCTACTATTTGTGGGAAAATGAAACATAACTCAGTTTGAGAAAAATATTAAACTTCATTGTGTGTGAAATATTCTCCTTGGTTTTCTAAATCTAATCACCTTAAGTTCTCCAAGTGATTAAGTAATTCTCTGTAGTTTGCCTGGTAACTTGCCATTTTTCTGTGGGGGAGACTGGTCTGTGTTCTCTTCAAGTATGGCATTCTGGTTACAGGAACCACTGGAAATACTTTAACTCCTTTTCTTATGTCTTGCTAAAAAAATTTGTATTCTGTGAATGGAGTATAAATGGATCGCAAAGCTAATGACTTCCCTGCTATAGTAAAACATGCCAGAAGTATTTTAACCTCCTATACCCTTATAACTATGCCAGCTTTGGATTCTTGTCTTCATAAATTAACAGCCCTCCTGTATCTGTCATTTTTTTTTGTCTCAGTAAAGTTATTAGCTAATAAATGGCCTCTTTGAATGCACACAGTTTCTTCTGTTTTGTTTTTTAATGCAGTTAATGCTCCTTAATGTTTACAGATTGTTCTGCTTAGTGGTGTTAACTAAGTTACGATGTGTAGCCATAAACATGTTTTACTAACTCTTATCATAACGTATCATCACATATCTCAAAAATCCCTGAGTTCTTCTTGCAGGTTCCACTTTCCCCATCCAGCACATTAATCTGCCATAGCATGCTATTGTTTTTCAGTTGATCTCATATTCTCTTGTAATTTCTCATGTTACAACTGTAACCCTTCATATTTTTCACTTGATTGCTTCATTTCTAAGGAAACAGGATAAGTTTCTGACTTGTAGCTAGTATATCATTAATCATATTTTCTAGTGTGGTAGTGAGCCTATAGTTGAATTATAACTGTGGTACAGGATGGGATTAAATCATCTTGGATTATAGGTCCCTTCAGTTCTCTCCCCTTATTGCCGCTTTTTATTTAAGCTCTTCCCAGTTCAATTAATTTTGGCTGGATATGTATTTGAAGAGAAAATTTCTCTGAGGGGTTTCTTTCCATTCAGCATATTTATTGCTTTAAGATGAGATTATGTTTTCCGTTTATTCTCCTCTAAGATGTTCTTCGTGTTTCACTGTTGCACTCATTACATTTGGGTAATCTGCTGGCAGGTTGCTCTGTCAGCCTGATTAAAAAGGTCTTGGGTCCTGCGTTGGTTGCTGTCCCTTCTTCCATGACGTCAGGTCGTCAGGGGTATAAAACATGCAGCCGACGCCATTACGTCAGTCTTTCTTGCCATGCGGTGCCTAAAGCAGAAGCAGTTCGCAAGTGCCGGTTGGCAGACTCCTGAAATTTTCGTTTTCGAGTTTCAGAACCAAAGTCTTCAACTTAAAGCTAAGTACCCCATTGGGGAAACTTTTTCTTGCTCCTTACCGATGTCAGTAAAAGTTAATAATTGCATTTCTTGTGGGAAGCAAATGCCTCATAAAGATTTTCATTTGTACTGTATTCCTAGCCTAGGCCCTGACCACGACGTACCTTGCTGTCGGTTTTGTGCTTTATTTAATCAGTGCACTATCCATCATCGGCACATTTTTGCCTCTAAATATTTAGGTTCTCGGTTTAATTATCTGGAAATGATGTCTGTTAGCCATCAGACTACCGGAATTCCGAAAAAACGCAAAGAAAAAGACAGAGAGAGGCCGTTGAGGTCCAAAACTAACGACAACGCTTCTCTTAAGCCAGTCGCCAGTTCGCCGGTACTCAGTGAGGCACTTTTGCAGCCCCTGATACCCGCTACTTCTGACTTGCAGGCCTCTGCTGAGACCCATTCAGAGTCCGGTATGCCACGAGATGCTTCACTTATGGAACCCATGGATTTCTCTACATTGGATGGGTCTGGAACTGCTGTGCAGGCACCGGCTTCTGAGGGTGTTTTCAGGCCTGCAGACTTGCATATTAAACCGACTCCACCTTCTATTCTAAGACCTAAATCTCGATCTATGTCTATAAAAACCGTCGCCCAGGCCACATGTTCAGGCCCCTATGCCTAAAAAACAAATGATCAAAATGGCTGAAGATCTTATTACTCTAATCAGAGGTAGTCACCCCCCCCCCCTTCTAAGAGGCCTAGGACTGACCTTGATTATGAATCTTCTGATCAGGACTCTGTTTCTTCTAATTCTTCCTATGACCTGGATTTGTCCATGCCTACTTATGAGGATTGTGATGCAGAGGATTCCATTCCCTCTGCTTCCCCCCCTGAGGAGTTTTCTTTTGGGGAAACTTTACATACCTTAAGGGAGCATTTCCACTGGGAAAGTCAGGAATTTTCTGAATCTAAAAAGAGGCTTAGGGATTTCCTTCTTCTACCTCAGCATAGGCCTTTCGCTATACCTCCTGTACTAGACATTGTTGATGATGTGTTTTCAGAATCCAGTATGGCTCCTGATTCCCTGCCTCCGGCTCCTAGTAAACCCGACAGATACTACAGGGTTCCTGAGTCCCACAAGTTCCTTTTCAAAAATCCTGTTGCAGATCCAGAAACCATTTCTCAGGGGCCCAAGGGCATTAAGGCTTCTACTGGTAAAAATCCTACCCCTTCTGATAGAGACTCTAGGGCGCTGGATAGATGGGGTAAAAAGGTTTATACTTCTGCAACCTTGGCAATCAGTGCTTTAAACTGCCAGTTTCATATGCTAAAATATCAACAACATATTATGGGACTGCTTAAACAGAAAATTATGTTGATTTCTGACTGTGTGGAAAATAAAGATTTACAGGATTTATTGCATTCTGCTGAACAAGTTAGAAAACTTACTTTGCAATGTGCTTTTGATTCTTTAGAGGCCTCTTGCAGGGCTCCGGTTACTGGGTCTGTGCTTTGAAGACATGCTTGGCTTAAGCAGCAATCTCTGCCTAATCATGTTAAAGCAAAATTGTTGGATGCTCCTTTAAATCAGGACCACCTGTTTGGCAATAAGGCTGAAGAAGTTCTAAAAAAGATGGAAGATAAAGCTAAATCTATGCAAACTGTAAAAGATTTCTTACAAGTGCAACCTCCAAGATTTAGTAGACACTGGCCTACTAAGAATTGGTCCTTTTCAGCTCCTTCCAGATCCACTCAAACCAAACCCAGACACACTAAAAGCACCAGGTTTCAGTCCCAAGGGACTCTCAGAACTAAGCAATGGGGGGCATCCACTTCCAAATCTGGAAATAACAAGACACCCCCCTATGGTAAGCCGTGTCAATGACTTTCCTTTAAAATTGCCAAGCCCTTACCTTTCAGTCGCCCCTTTGGGGGGAAAGATTGCTCTTCATGCAGAAAACTGGGAACTCATAACCTAGGTTAAATAGGTTTTAAACATAGTGTCCCAGGGATACAGATTTAATTTCCATATGTTACCAACCCCAAATGGGTGGCCAGACCTGCCCCCAAATCAGTGGGCAGAGGCCCAGAAACAAGTACTTTCCCTCTTAAACATGGGGGCTATTCAACCGGTACCAGAAGAGGAAAAGGGACAAGGTTTCTATTCCAGGCTTTTCCTGGTACTCAAGGATGCCTGGTTGGCAACTCTAGATTTAAAAGAAGCTTACCTGCATATCCCAATCAGAAAATCTTGCATGAGATACCTACGCTTCAAAGCAGGCTATTTGCATTATCAGTTCTCTGCACTGCCCTTTGGCTTGTCTGTTGCGCCCAGGGTATTCACAAAGTGCCAGTCTCCAGTAATTGCATTTTGCAGACAAAGAAATATTCAAATATATCCATACCTGGACGATTGTCTAATTCAGGCAGAAAACCAGGCCATACTTATAAATCATCTGGCGTTTGTAAAAAGGGTTCTAACTTGTCTAGGGTACACCATAAATGAAAATAAATCACAACTGGTACCCTCTCAACAGATTACATTCCTGGGTGCAAGCTTGAATACAACTGCCCAGATGGCTTTCCTCACGCCAGAAAAGCAAATTCATTTGGTAACTTACTTCAAACAAGTGGCTACAAAAACCCTGCTATCTGCAAGAAAAATACTGCAAGCCTTGGGGTTCATGGCCTCCTGCTTTCTTCTAATTCCATATTCAAGACTGCATATGAGAAAACTTCAGTGGTACTTAAAAAGTCTATGGAGTCAACATTGTCACAGCCTGGAATCAATGATTCCTATCATACCTTGCCTACACTTGGAGTTCCTATGGTGGGCAGAGGCCTGCCACCAAAACAAGGGACTGTCATTCACACTACCCCCTGCCACCCAAACCCTAACTACAGATGCATCAGACTATGCATGGGGGGCTCACCTGGCAGGGAAGTGCATTCAGGCAAATGGAACCCAAATCAAATGCACCTGCATAGCAATCAAAAAGAAATGTTAGCTGTACAGAATGCACTGACAGCCTTCAAGGACTACATTAATCCAGGACAACTAATGGTAAAGTCGGACAACACCACGGTTATGTGGTACATAAACAAGCATGGACAACACCACGGTTATGTGGTACATAAACAAGCAGGGGGGTACACATTCCTACCCCCTCTGCAGACTAGCCATGGCATTGTGGAACACGGCCTTGAGCTACCAAGTGCAACTACAAGCTCAATTCCTGCCAGGAAAATTGAATACAATGGCAAACAGACTAAGCAGAAATCTCATGGACCCACAAGAGCGGAAACTAGAACCATGGATTTTCAACATGTTGACAAGCAAATGGGGGAGCTCAGACATGGATCTATTTGCCTCCCCCACATCTACCAAGTGGACAAATTTTGCACAAGGACTCCTCACAAAAAAGCCAGGAAAGTGGATGTTCTGTCATTCAGCTGGAAAAACCTATCCGTCTATGCCTTTCCCCCTCTACCTCTGCTCTTCAAAGTTCTGCTGAAAGTCAAACAGGACAAACCAAGAATAATTTTGATTGCTCCAGACTGGCCATGCCAACACTGGTACCCACTCCTGAGCAGTGTGTCACAAATTTCTCCATGGCATCTGCCTCAGACACCTTCCTTACTGTCTCAGCAGGAGAACCAAATTCTGCACCCTCAGTTCCCAACTTTGAACCTTGCCACTTGGCTAATCACTTAAAATGCACCCTTAGCATCCCTCAGCAAACCTGTGATGGATGTCATCTTGGAGGCGAGAAGACCTAGTATTAGAAAATCTTATGCTGACAAATGGAAAAGATTCTGTGCTTGGAATCAATCTCAAGGAATGAGCAAAGCAGCGCCCAATTTACCACAGATTTTACAGTACTTAACTGAGATGCTTCACAAAGGCCTGTGTTTTTCCTCCATTAAAATCCACACCTCAGCCATTTCAGCTCATTGTAACACAGAACCTCCCCTCTTCTCTCATCCTCTGCTCAAGCAGTACCTCAGAGGGGCCAAAAACTTGAGACCACCCAGGAGAGTTCCAACCCCTGCCTGGGACCTTAAGTTTGTATTGGAGAAACTCACTCTACCTCCTTTCAAGCCAGCTACTACTGCAGACTTAAAATTTCTTTCTTGGAAAACAGCCTTCCTTCTAGCAATTACTTCAGCTAGAAGGATATCTGGGTTACAGGCTCTTATGGCAGTGGAGCCTTTCATCATCTTTCATGCAGACAGGGTGTCACTCAGGACCAATCCATCCTTCATGCCCAAGGTGGTATCCAGTGTGGCTCTTAATCAGTCCATTCATTTGTCAACTTTCTTTCCCAATTCACAGAACAAAAGGAAAAGGATTCTGCATTCATTGGATGTGCACAGACAACTTACATTCTACTTGGACAGGACTAAACCTCGAAGAAAATCTGAACAACTGCTGGTAGCATTTGCTGCAGGGGCAGAGGGAAAGTCTATTTCAAAACAAACCATTTCTAAATGGATAAGCCATTGCATTCATTTATGCTATAAGCACCATGGAAAACCTATCCCCCAGGGGATCAGATTTCATTCCACCAGGGCTGCATCTACTTCTGCAGCCTTTCTCAGAGGTGTCCTTACCAGGAATATTCTAGAAGCTGCTACCTGGAGTTCAGTTCATACTTTCACCAAGCATTATCATTTACAAATTTTCTCTAAATCCAGAGCTGGCTTTGCCACTGCTGTTTTGCAGGGCCTTCTAGCTGATCCTAATGCTGTATAAATCCATCCTCCCAACCTTAGCTTTGGGAATCTACCCAAATGTAATGACTGCAACAGTGAAACATGAAGACATGGTACAGTTGTGTACACTTGCCATAAATGTAGATGTTCGAGTGTATTCACTGTTGCAGTCCTGGTTACCCTCCCTCCAGCCCCTGTTTTTCTCTACTTTCTTTTACTATGCTTAAAAGCCTTTTTGGTGTATTTGCGTTTGGTTGGAGGTATACTTGTGTGTTTTTAATTTTGTTTTGCTCCCCATTATGGGGGCACCTGACATCTGGGGCAAGAAAAACTGATGTAATGGCGTCGGCTGCATATTTTATACCCCTGATGACCTGACGTCATGGAAGAAGGGACAGCAACCGACGCAGGACCCAGGACTTTGTTAATCAGGTCGACTGAGGGCAACCTGCCAGCAGATTACCCAAATGTAATGACTGCAACAGTGAATACACTCGAACATCTACATTTATGGTAAGTGTACACAACTGTACTTTCTCTCTGTATGAATTACATTTGTGTTTCAAAAGGAAAGAGCTTCTCCATCTGATAAAAGGAACAGATCACGACCCATCACAGGCATTGGGTTCTACAGTCTTCCATTACCTTTGAGTTGTTTACAAATTGGGATAAAAGTCTCAACTATTTCAACCTGCCTGAGTTAGGATCCTCCTCTATTCCTTATTGCTAAAAGCAATTCTAAAAGAGGTCCTGCATCTCAAGCATGTCAGGGAGCAACTTTCTCTGTCATGAGACCTCAACTGTTTCCTTGAGATATTGATCCACTTTACATCAGCTACTGCTGCATCCTTGCAGTTTTTGACCTTTGTGGCTGCTAACTTGCTCTGAAGGATTTTAAAAATGCATTCTCTCATGTATGAAGAATTGTTTCTAATATACCTCATGTACAAGGTCATCTGTACACAAACCTTCTTTTATGTCCAACATAGTAACAAATATGTCCTTGAATAACAAAGATGTCTTTGAATTAGACCTTTAATGTCTTACACCTCATAATAAAGAAGAGATGATTCTGCACTCCTGGGATTTTACCTGGACAAGACAAAAGGACAATAGGAAAACAGAACAATTGTTTATGTCCTCTAAGTGTAAGGAGAGAAACACTGCTTCTAAAACCAGACTATCTTGAAAATGGTTCATTCATTGCACTTGTTTTACTACTTTCATGGCAAGACCATACCCTGCAGGTAGGGCACAATTGTAATAGAGCCACAACAGTCATTATTGCATTCTTTTTGGGGGGGGTGAGGGTGATATTTTACAAGCAGCTACTTGGTACACAGTCCACACCTCCTCTAAGTATTACAACCTGGACATTGCTTCTGGAGCCAGGCAAGAATTTGCCATGAGCATCCTGCAAAGGTTACTTCAACCAAAACCACCTCAGGAATAGGCTACTCAATGGTTCACATGTTTTAAGAGTCTTTCCCAATTCTACTGCAACAGTGAGCATAGTATAATTGTGTTAAAAATATAGCATAATCATAGATAGTACTGCAACAATGAACATATTTAACCATCTCCCTCCATCCCACCCCTCATGTGGGCATCGGAGATGGGAGGCTGAGGTAGGTACACAGTCACTTCTCTTACCTCTTTCCCACCCCTCCTCCTCTTATCCTGTGGGCGTCCAGGCTGGGAGGCTGAAGTAGGTACATTATCAGTTCTCTTCACTCCTTCCTTTTCTATTACCTCCCCAAGGCATCCTCCCTACTCAAGTTAACTTAGAACTGGGAAAGGCAACTTTGGGGGAGGAGGGAGTTTTCTTATTAGACTGCCATAGATGAGGGGGGACAGTTCTTCTTTTGTAAACCTTAGCAGTTTATGCTCTGGATCAGCCACAGCTACTGAAGGCTGTCAGGGAAGATAGAACCAAAGATGGCACAGGTGTATGTCTCTCATACCCTCCCACCTGGATGTCAGCAAATATGAGGTATCTGTTTGGTCTAGAAGGAGAAGAATACAGAGCTCTGCAGAAGTTCCAAGTGTAAGGACTGCAGTACTATGGACATCTTCAGTTATGGAAATTTGCTAGCATTTGTCTTAACTGATGGTTGGTGGGCAACAGGGTAAATATTCAGAAAGAAGAGTGTTGATATATGGAACATGTTGCCTGAAGAAGTAATGAACTGCAAATATTTAAATTCATTTAATATATGTATTTTTTAGTTTGTCACCCTTTGCTAAACCAATTAAGAGGCCTAGAGGGATTATCAAGGGAGACCTAACATGGTAGTCACACTCAAGTGGAAATTTGGCCAGGACACTGGGGCAGCCTTCCTTTTTTCCCTCTTTGTGGCACTAGAGGGTTGTAATCACAGGAAAGTTGGAGGAGAATGCTGAAAACAGTATGAAGGAGAATGTTGCTTGAGAAGTAGAAGAGTCACAATGTGCAGATAAGCCAGAGAATAAAATTTAAGTTGTGCTGATAGAGGAAAGAGTTTGTAGACTGAAAAAAATGTTGCTGATGATCAAGGCAGATGGACCACTTGATGAATTGTTGGTCTGGAGTGATATTGTAGAGAAATATATGCAGAAATCTGCTGGTAACCAAAACGGAGACTGGTGATGTTTGCAGTCCAGAAAGTTCAGCAGGCAGTTTTACCAGTGGAGAA